>NC_069501.1:7504316-7585615 GCF_027579735.1 Bombina bombina
GCTGGTCCCAATCGAGTTTTCTTTCTGACAGTCCAAAGATATCCACACACCAAAACCTGTTCCTTCATCAGATGGTGAAGTTTAAGTGTCACAGCCATGCCAAGATTTGAACCTGGGACTGCGCCACCAGAGGGCTGTGCATTCTGTAGAAGTTTTTGGAGACCTGTTACCTGCAGTGGATAGCTCTCTGGCTCCCCCTGCTTATCAGCTGCAGGTAGTTCAGCTCTCCTATAAAAGGCTGCTTCACAGACAACTCCCTGCCCTGACATTGAGGTTCCTGTTGTTGGTGCCTCTGACCTTGCCTGAATTTCCTGTTTGGTTCCTGAATCTGGATTGTTCTCTAACTACACTTTTTGATCTCCCTTGGATTTGATATAAGATTGAACTGCTTCTATGTTTTCTGTACTTGACCTTGTACCCTGACTATTCTATTGGATTCTCCCTGGATTTGGTGACTGATCTGACTGCTCTCAGGTATCTTACCATCGTCTTGTCTGGCTATTCTCTCAGTAACAGCCTGTCTCTGCTTCTTGTGGCATCATCCTGCTTCTCTGGCATCCTGTTCCTGTACCCTAATCCTGCAGAGCATACATATGTGTACATATGTATTTATATGTGTGTATACAGTATATAGGTCTATATATGTGTACATATGTATTTATATGTGTATATACAGTATATAGGTCTATATATGTGTACATATGTGTTTATATGTGTATATACAGTATATAGGTCTATATATGTGTACATATGTATTTATATGTTTATATGTGTATATATGTCTGTATATACAGTATATAGGTCTATATATGTGTACATATGTATTTATATGTGTATATACAGTATATAGGTCTATATATGTGTACATATGTATTTATATGTTTATATGTGTATATACAGTATATAGGTCTATATATGTGTACATATGTATTTATATGTTTATATGTGTATATACAGTATATAGGTCTATATATGTGTACATATGTATTTATATGTTTATATGTGTATATACAGTATATAGGTCTATATATGTGCACATATGTATTTATATGTGTATATACAGTATATAGGTCTATATATGTGTACATATGTATTTATATGTTTATATGTCTATATACAGTATATAGGTCTATATATGTGTACATATGTATTTATATGTTTATATGTGTATATACAGTATATAGGTCTAATTATGTGTACATATGTATTTATATGTTTATATGTGTATATATGTGTATATACAGTATATAGGTCTATATATGTGTACATATGTATTTATATGTTTATATGTGTATATACAGTATATAGGTCTATATATGTGTACATATGTATTTATATGTTTATATGTGTATATACAGTATATAGGTCTATATATAAGTACATATGTATTTATATGTTTATATGTGTATATACAGTATATAGGTCTATATATGTGTACATATGTATTTATATGTGTATATACAGTATATAGGTCTATATATGTGTACATATGTATTTATATGTTTATATGTGTATATACAGTATATAGGTCTATATATGTGTACATATGTATTTATATGTTTATATGTGTATATACAGTATATAGGTCTATATATGTGTACATATGTATTTATATGTTTATATGTGTATATATGAGTATATACAGTATATAGGTCTATATATGTGTACATATGTATTTATATGTTTATATGTGTATATACAGTATATAGGTCTATATATGTGTACATATGTATTTATATGTTTATATGTGTATATACAGTATATAGGTCTATATATGTGTACATATGTATTTATATGTTTATATGTGTATATACAGTATATAGGTCTATATATGTGTACATATGTATTTATATGTTTATATGTGTATATACAGTATATAGGTCTATATATGTGCACATTTGTATTTATATGTTTATATGTGTATATACAGTATATAGGTCTATATCTGTGTACATATGTATTTATATGTTTATATGTGTATATATGTGTATATACAGTATATAGGTCTATATATGTGTACATATGTATTTATATGTTTATATGTGTATATACAGTATATAGGTCTATATATGTGTACATATGTATTTATATGTTTATATGTGTATATACAGTATATAGGTCTATATATGTGTACATATGTATTTATATGTGTATATACAGTATATAGGTCTATATATGTGTACATATGTATTTATATGTGTATATACAGTATATAGGTCTATATATGTGTACATATGTATTTATATGTTTATATGTGTATATACAGTATATAGGTCTATATATGTGTACATATGTATTTATATGTTTATATGTGTATATACAGTATATAGGTCTATATATGTGTACATATGTATTTATATGTTTATATGTGTATATACAGTATATAGGTCTATATATGTGCACATATGTATTTATATGTTTATATGTGTATATACAGTATATAGGTCTATATATGTGTACATATGTATTTATATGTTTATATGTGTATATACAGTATATAGGTCTATATATGTGTACATATGTATTTATATGTGTATATACAGTATATAGGTCTATATATGTGTACATATGTATTTATATGTTTATATGTGTATATATGTCTGTATATACAGTATATAGGTCTATATATGTGTACATATGTATTTATATGTGTATATACAGTATATAGGTCTATATATGTGTATATATGTATTTATATGTTTATATGTGTATATACAGTATATAGGTCTATATATGTGTACATATGTATTTATATGTTTATATGTGTATATACAGTATATAGGTCTATATATGTGTACATATGTATTTATATGTTTATATGTGTATATACAGTATATAGGTCTATATATGTGTACATATGTATTTATATGTTTATATGTGTATATACAGTATATAGGTCTATATATGTGTACATATGTATTTATAAGTTTATATGTGTATATACAGTATATAGGTCTATATATGTGTACATATGTATTTCTATGTTTATATGTGTATATACAGTATATAGGTCTATATATGTGTACATATGTATTTCTATGTTTATATGTGTATATACAGTATATAGGTCTATATATGTGTACATATGTATTTCTATGTTTATATGTGTATATACAGTATATAGGTCTATATATGTGTACATATGTATTTATATGTTTATATGTGTATATACAGTATATAGGTCTATATATGTGTACATATGTATTTATATGTTTATATGTGTATATATGTGTATATACAGTATATAGGTCTATATATGTGTACATATGTATTTATATGTTTATATGTGTATATACAGTATATAGGTCTATATATGTGTACATATGTATTTATATGTTTATATGTGTATATTCAGTATATAGGTCTATATATGTGTACATATGTATTTATATGTTTATATGTGTGTATACAGTATATAGGTCTATATATGTGTACATATGTATTTATATGTTTATATGTGTATATTCAGTATATAGGTCTATATATGTGTACATATGTATTTATATGTTTATATGTGTATATACAGTATATAGGTCTATATATGTGTACATATGTATTTATATGTTTATATGTGTATATACAGTATATAGGTCTATATATGTGTACATATGTATTTATATGTTTATATGTGTATATACAGTATATAGGTCTATATATGTGTACATATGTATTTATATGTTTATATGTGTATATACAGTATATAGGTCTATATATGTGTACATATGTATTTATATGTTTATATGTGTATATACAGTATATAGGTCTATATATGTGCACATATGTATTTATATGTTTATATGTGTATATACAGTATATAGGTCTATATATGTGTACATATGTATTTATATGTGTATATACAGTATATAGGTCTATATATGTGTACATATGTATTTATATGTTTATATGTGTGTATACATTATATAGGTCTATATATGTGTGTATATACAGTATATAGGTCTATATATGTGCACATATGTATTTATATGTTTATATGTGTATATACAGTATATAGGTCTATATATGTGTACATATGTATTTATATGTTTATATGTGTATATACAGTATATAGGTCTATATATGTGTACATATGTATTTATATGTTTAAATGTGTATATACAGTATATAGGTCTATATATGTGTACATATGTATTTATATGTGTATATACAGTATATAGGTCTATATATGTGTACATATGTATTTATATGTTTATATGTGTATATACAGTATATAGGTCTATATATGTGTACATATGTATTTATATGTTTATATGTGTATATACAGTATATAGGTCTATATATGTGTACATATGCATTTATATGTTTATATGTGTATATACAGTATATAGGTCTATATATGTGTACATATGTATTTATATGTTTATATGTGTATATACAGTATATAGGTCTATATATGTGTACATATGTATTTATATGTTTATATGTGTAGATATGTCTGTATATACAGTATATAGGTCTATATATGTGTACATATGTATTTATATGTGTATATACAGTATATAGGTCTATATATGTGTACATATGTATTTATATGTTTATATGTGTATATACAATATATAGGTCTATATATGTGTACATATGTATTTATATGTTTATATGTGTATATACAGTATATAGGTCTATATATGTGTACATATGTATTTATATGTTTATATGTGTATATACAGTATATAGTTCTATATATGTGTACATAAGTATTTATATGTTTATATGTGTGTATACAGTATATAGGTCTATATATGTGTACATATGTATTTATATGTTTATATGTGTACATATGTATTTATATGTTTATATGTGTATATATGTATTTATATGTTTATATGTGTATATATGTATTTATATGTTTATATGTGTATATACAGTATATAGGTCTATATATGTGTACATATGTATTTATATGTTTATATGTGTGTATACAGTATATAGGTCTATATATGTGTACATATGTATTTATATGTTTATATGTGTACATATGTATTTATATGTTTATATGTGTATATACAGTATATAGGTCTATATATGTGTACATATGTATTTATATGTTTATATGTGTATATGTGTCTGTATATACAGTATATAGGTCTATATATGTGTACATATGTATTTATATGTTTATATGTGTATATACAGTATATAGGTCTATATATGTGCACATATGTATTTATATGTTTATATGTGTATATACAGTATATAGGTCTATATATGTGTACATATGTATTTATATGTGTATATACAGTATATAGGTCTATATATGTGCACATATGTATTTATATGTTTATATGTGTATATACAGTATATAGGTCTATATATGTGCACACATGTATTTATATGTTTATATGTTTATATACATGTCTGTAAATACCTCTTTTGCTTGGCTATACATTAGACTGAAGTGAGAGTGAGGTAGGAGGGGTTTAATAGAGTTCTTGGGATTTGGGAATCTTTGCCTCCTCCTAGTGGTAAGGAAGAGTAATGGATCGTAGACTATCAACACCATGAAAGATCTGAATTTACCAGGTAAGCTTAAATTATATTTTTATTGTTTTTGCCCAATTAATTCATAAAGGTGTTGCTTAATTTTCATGTTGCCCCCCCCCCCCAAAAAAAAAAAAATTATCTGCAGAGAGCCAGAGCACCTTACAATTAGTCATCAGGACTGTAATGTAATGCTGGTCCCAATCGAGTTTTCTTTCTGACAGTCCAAAGATATCCACACACCAAAACCTGTTCCTTCATCAGATGGTGAAGTTTAAGTGTCACAGCCATGCCAAGATTTGAACCTGGGACTGCGCCACCAGAGGGCTGTGCATTCTGTAGAAGTTTTTGGAGACCTGTTACCTGCAGTGGATAGCTCTCTGGCTCCCCCTGCTTATCAGCTGCAGGTAGTTCAGCTCTCCTATAAAAGGCTGCTTCACAGACAACTCCCTGCCCTGACATTGAGGTTCCTGTTGTTGGTGCCTCTGACCTTGCCTGAATTTCCTGTTTGGTTCCTGAATCTGGATTGTTCTCTAACTACACTTTTTGATCTCCCTTGGATTTGATATAAGATTGAACTGCTTCTATGTTTTCTGTACTTGACCTTGTACCCTGACTATTCTATTGGATTCTCCCTGGATTTGGTGACTGATCTGACTGCTCTCAGGTATCTTACCATCGTCTTGTCTGGCTATTCTCTCAGTAACAGCCTGTCTCTGCTTCTTGTGGCATCATCCTGCTTCTCTGGCATCCTGTTCCTGTACCCTAATCCTGCAGAGCATACATATGTGTACATATGTATTTATATGTGTGTATACAGTATATAGGTCTATATATGTGTACATATGTATTTATATGTGTATATACAGTATATAGGTCTATATATGTGTACATATGTATTTATATGTTTATATGTGTATATACAGTATATAGGTCTATATATGTGTACATATGTATTTATATGTTTATATGTGTATATATGTCTGTATATACAGTATATAGGTCTATATATGTGTACATATGTATTTATATGTGTATATACAGTATATAGGTCTATATATGTGTACATATGTATTTATATGTTTATATGTGTATATACAGTATATAGGTCTATATATGTGTACATATGTATTTATATGTTTATATGTGTATATACAGTATATAGGTCTATATATGTGTACATATGTATTTATATGTTTATATGTGTATATACAGTATATAGGTCTATATATGTGTACATATGTATTTATATGTTTATATGTGTATATACAGTATATAGGTCTATATATGTGCACATATGTATTTATATGTTTATATGTGTATATACAGTATATAGGTCTATATATGTGCACATATGTATTTATATGTGTATATACAGTATATAGGTCTATATATGTGTACATATGTATTTATATGTTTATATGTGTATATATGTATTTATATGTTTATATGTGTACATATGTATTTATATGTTTATATATGTATTTATATGTTTATATGTGTACATATATATTTATATGTTTATATGTGTATATATGTATTTATATGTTTATATGTGTACATATGTATTTATATGTTTATATGTGTATATATGTATTTATATGTTTATATGTGTATATACAGTATATAGGTCTATATATGTGTACATATGTATTTATATGTTTATATACAGTATATAGGTCTATAGATGTGTACATATGTATTTATATGTTTATATGTGTATATATGTCTGTATATACAGTATATAGGTCTATATATGTGTACATATGTATTTATATGTGTATATACAGTATATAGGTCTATATATGTGCACATATGTATTAATATGTTTATATGTGTATATACAGTATATAGGTCTATATATGTGTACATATGTATTTATATGTTTATATGTGTATATATGTCTGTATATACAGTATATAGGTCTATATATGTGTACATATGTATTTATATGTGTATATACAGTATATAGGTCTATATATGTGTACATATGTATTTATATGTGTATATACAGTATATAGGTCTATATATGTGTACATATGTATTTATATGTTTATATGTGTATATACAGTATATAGGTCTATATATGTGTACATATGTATTTATATGTTTATATGTGTATATATGTCTGTATATACAGTATATAGGTCTATATATGTGTACATATGTATTTATATGTGTATATACAGTATATAGGTCTATATATGTGTACATATGTATTTATATGTGTATATACAGTATATAGGTCTATATATGTGTACATATGTATTTATATGTTTATATGTGTATATACAGTATATAGGTCTATATATGTGTACATATGTATTTATATGTTTATATGTGTATATATGTCTGTATATACAGTATATAGGTCTATATATGTGTACATATGTATTTATATGTGTATATACAGTATATAGGTCTATATATGTGTACATATGTATTTATATGTGTATATACAGTATATAGGTCTATATATGTGTACATATGTATTTATATGTTTATATGTGTATATACAGTATATAGGTCTATATATGTGTACATATGTATTTATATGTTTATATGTGTATATACAGTATATAGGTCTATATATGTGTACATATGTAGTTATATGTTTATATGTGTATATACAGTATATAGGTCTATATATGTGTACATATGTATTTATATGTGTATATACAGTATATAGGTCTATATATGTGTACATATGTATTTATATGTTTATATGTGTATATACAGTATATAGGTCTATATATGTGTACATATGTATTTATATGTTTATATGTGTATATACAGTATATAGGTCTATATATGTGTACATATGTATTTATATGTTTATATGTGTATATATGTGTATATACAGTATATAGGTCTATATATGTGTACATATGTATTTATATGTTTATATGTGTATATACAGTATATAGGTCTATATATGTGTACATATGTATTTATATGTTTATATGTGTATATACAGTATATAGGTCTATATATGTGTACATATGTATTTATATGTTTATATGTGTATATACAGTATATAGGTCTATATATGTGTACATATGTATTTATATGTGTATATACAGTATATAGGTCTATATATGTGTACATATGTATTTATATGTTTATATGTGTATATACAGTATTTAGGTCTATATATGTGTACATATGTATTTATATGTTTATATGTGTATATACAGTATATAGGTCTATATATGTGTACATATGTATTTATATGTTTATATGTGTATATACAGTATATAGGTCTATATATGTGTACATATGTATTTATATGTTTATATGTGTATATATGAGTATAAACAGTATATAGGTCTATATATGTGTACATATGTATTTATATGTTTATATGTGTATATACAGTATATAGGTCTATATATGTGTACATATGTATTTATATGTTTATATGTGTATATACAGTATATAGGTCTATATATGTGTACATATGTATTTATATGTTTATATGTGTATATACAGTATATAGGTCTATATATGTGTACATATGTATTTATATGTTTATATGTGTATATACAGTATATAGGTCTATATATGTGTACATATGTATTTATATGTTTATATGTGTATATACAGTATATAGGTCTATATATGTGCACATATGTATTTATATGTTTATATGTGTATATACAGTATATAGGTCTATATATGTGTACATATGTATTTATATGTTTATATGTGTATATATGTGTATATACAGTATATAGGTCTATATATGTGTACATATGTATTTATATGTTTATATGTGTATATACAGTATATAGGTCTATATATGTGTACATATGTATTTATATGTTTATATGTGTATATACAGTATATAGGTCTATATATGTGTACATATGTATTTATATGTTTATATGTGTATATACAGTATATAGGTCTATATATGTGTACATATGTATTTATATGTGTATATACAGTATATAGGTCTATATATGTGTACATATGTATTTATATGTTTAAATGTGTATATACAGTATATAGGTCTATATATGTGTACATATGTATTTATATGTGTATATACAGTATATAGGTCTATATATGTGTACATATGTATTTATATGTTTATATGTGTATATACAGTATATAGGTCTATATATGTGTACATATGTATTTATATGTTTATATGTGTATATACAGTATATAGGTCTATATATGTGTACATATGCATTTATATGTTTATATGTGTATATACAGTATATAGGTCTATATATGTGTACATATGTATTTATATGTTTATATGTGTATATACAGTATATAGGTCTATATATGTGTACATATGTATTTATATGTTTATATGTGTAGATATGTCTGTATATACAGTATAGGTCTATATATGTGTACATATGTATTTATATGTGTATATACAGTATATAGGTCTATATATGTGTACATATGTATTTATATGTTTATATGTGTATATACAATATATAGGTCTATATATGTGTACATATGTATTTATATGTTTATATGTGTATATAGGTCTATATATGTGTACATATGTATTTATATGTTTATATGTGTATATACAGTATATAGTTCTATATATGTGTACATAAGTATTTATATGTTTATATGTGTGTATGCAGTATATAGGTCTATATATGTGTACATATGTATTTATATGTTTATATGTGTATATATGTATTTATATGTTTATATGTGTATATATGTATTTATATGTTTATATGTGTATATACAGTATATAGGTCTATATATGTGTACATATGTATTTATATGTTTATATGTGTGTATACAGTATATAGGTCTATATATGTGTACATATGTATTTATATGTTTATATGTGTACATATGTATTTATATGTTTATATGTGTATATACAGTATATAGGTCTATATATGTGTACATATGTATTTATATGTTTATATGTGTATATATGTCTGTATATACAGTATATAGGTCTATATATGTGTACATATGTATTTATATGTTTATATGTGTATATGTGTCTGTATATACAGTATATAGGTCTATATATGTGTACATATGTATTTATATGTTTATATGTGTATATACAGTATATAGGTCTATATATGTGTACATATGTATTTATATGTTTATATGTGTATATACAGTATATAGGTCTATATATGTGCACATATGTATTTATATGTGTATATACAGTATATAGGTCTATATATGTGTACATATGTATTTATATGTGTATATACAGTATATAGGTCTATATATGTGCACATATGTATTTATATGTTTATATGTGTATATACAGTATATAGGTCTATATATGTGCACACATGTATTTATATGTTTATATGTTTATATACATGTCTGTAAATACCTCTTTTGCTTGGCTATACATTAGACTGAAGTGAGAGTGAGGTAGGAGGGGTTTAATAGAGTTCTTGGGATTTGGGAATCTTTGCCTCCTCCTAGTGGTAAGGAAGAGTAATGGATCGTAGACTATCAACACCATGAAAGATCTGAATTTACCAGGTAAGCTTAAATTATATTTTTATTGTTTTTGCCCAATTAATTCATAAAGGTGTTGCTTAAGTTTTCATGTTGCCCCCCCCCCCCCCAAAAAAAAAAAAAAATTATCTGCAGAGAGCCAGAGCACCTTACAATTAGTCATCAGGACTGTAATGTAATGCTGGTCCCAATCGAGTTTTCTTTCTGACAGTCCAAAGATATCCACACACCAAAACCTGTTCCTTCATCAGATGGTGAAGTTTAAGTGTCACAGCCATGCCAAGATTTGAACCTGGGACTGCGCCACCAGAGGGCTGTGCATTCTGTAGAAGTTTTTGGAGACCTGTTACCTGCAGTGGATAGCTCTCTGGCTCCCCCTGCTTATCAGCTGCAGGTAGTTCAGCTCTCCTATAAAAGGCTGCTTCACAGACAACTCCCTGCCCTGACATTGAGGTTCCTGTTGTTGGTGCCTCTGACCTTGCCTGAATTTCCTGTTTGGTTCCTGAATCTGGATTGTTCTCTAACTACACTTTTTGATCTCCCTTGGATTTGATATAAGATTGAACTGCTTCTATGTTTTCTGTACTTGACCTTGTACCCTGACTATTCTATTGGATTCTCCCTGGATTTGGTGACTGATCTGACTGCTCTCAGGTATCTTACCATCGTCTTGTCTGGCTATTCTCTCAGTAACAGCCTGTCTCTGCTTCTTGTGGCATCATCCTGCTTCTCTGGCATCCTGTTCCTGTACCCTAATCCTGCAGAGCATGCCTGTCAAACGCTGGTATCCTGATTCAGTGCCTAGCTCTACAGAGGACACGTGCCAAGTTCCTATATTCAGTGCATGTTCCCAAGTGCTGCAAAGGATATCTGCCATGCGCCAGTCACCCACTTCTGCATCCAAACGCTCCTGTATCCTGTATTTGTGCCAAGATCTGCAGAGTGTTTATGTCATGTTCGTCTCCAGCTACTGTGTCCAAGCTCTGCAGAGAGTCTCTGCCAAGTTCCTGTATCCAGTACTTGTACCAGCTCCGCAAAGGGTATCTGCCAAATGCCAGTCTTCTGGTACTGCACCCAAGTTCTAGAAATTATAACTGCCAAGTGTCAGTATCCCTGTCAAGATCTTGTGTCCAGCTCTGAGCCCAAGCCCTGCAGTGGGCCCTGCCAAGCATCTGTGTCCTGTTCCTGTCTCTGCCTCCAGTGGTCAACTCCTGTGTCGGCCTCCAGTGGGCAACTCCTGTCTTGGCCTCCAGTGGGCAACTCCTGTGTCGGCCTCCAATGGGCAACTCCTGTGTCGGCCTCGAGTGGGCAACTCCTGTGTCGGCCTCCAGTGGGCAACTCCTGTGTCAGCCTCCAGTGGGAAACTCCTGGGTCGGCCTCCAGTGGGCAACTCCTGTGTCGGCCTTCAGTGGGCAACTCCTGTGTCGGCCTTCAGTGGGCAACTCCTGTGTCGACCTCCAGTGGGCAACTCCTGTGTCAGCCTCCAGTGGGCAACTCCTGTGTCAGCCTCCAGTGGGAAACTACTGGGTCGGCCTCCAGTGGGCAACTCCTGTCTTGACCACCAGTGGGCAACTCCTGTGTCAGCCTCCAGTGGGCAACTCCTGTGTCAGCCTCCAGTGGGAAACTCCTGGGTCGGCCTCCAGTGGGCAACTCCTGTCTTGACCTCCAGTGGGCAACTCCTGTGTCAGCCTCCAGTGGGCAACTCCTGTGTCAGCCTCCAGTGGGAAACTCCTGGGTCGGCCTCCAGTGGGCAACTCCTGGGTCAGCCTCCAGTGGGCAACTCCTGGGTCAGCCTCCAGTGGGCAACTCCTGTGTCAGCCTCCAGTGGGCAACTCCTGTGTCAGCCTCCAGTGGGCAACTCATGTGTCAGTCTCCAGTGGGCAACTCACATGTCAGCCTCCAGTGGGCAACTCATGTGTCAGCCTCCAGTGGGCAACTCCTATGTCAGCCTCCAGTGGGCAACTCCTATGTCAGCCTCCAGTGGGCAACTCCTGTGTCCGCCTCCAGTGGGCAACTCCTGTGTCCGCCTCCAGTGGGCAACTCCTGTGTCAGCCTCCAGTGGGCAACTCATGTGTCAGCCTCCAGTGGGCAACTCCTGTGTCAGCCTACAGTGGGCAACTCCTGTGTCAGCCTCCAGTGGGCAACTCCTGTGTCAGCCTCCAGTGGGCAACTAATGTGTCAGCCTCCAATTGGCAACTCCTGTGTCAGCCTCCAGTGGGCAACTCCTGTGTCAGCCTCCAGTGGGCAACTCCTGTGTCTGCCTCCAGTGGGAAACTACTGGGTCGGCCTCCAGTGCGCAACTCCTGTGTCAGCCTCCAGTGGGCAACTCATGTGTCAGCCTCCAGTGGGCAACTCCTGTGTCAGCCTCCAGTGGGCAACTCATGTGTCAGCCTCCAGTGGGCAACTCCTGTGTCAGCCTCCAGTGGGCAACTCCTGTGTCAGCCTCCAGTGGGCAACTCATGTGTCAGCCTCCAATTGGCAACTCCTGTGTCAGCCTCCAGTGGGCAACTCCTGTGTCAGCCTCCAGTGGGCAACTCCTGTGTCAGCCTCCAGTGGGCAACTCCTGTGTCAGCCTCCAGTGGGCAACTCCTGTGTCAGCCTCCAGTGGGCAACTCCTGTGTCTGCTTCCAGTGGGAATCTACTGGGTCGGCCTCCAGTGCGCAACTCCTGTGTCAGCCTCCAGTGGGCAACTCCTGTCTCAGTACTAGAGTGTGCACCTCTTCCTAGCCCTGTCCTGGGCTCACAGTTTAACCCAGGCGTGGGCCATCCTCCAACCCAGCCTGGGCCTTTTGTCTAAACCAGCCGGGGTTTACCGACTGTAAAGCACAATCCCTGTTTCCAGTCTCCAGTTCAATTTCCAGTACAATAAACTTGTTTTCTTGTCTGTTACTCAACCATAACTAAAAGGGATAATTCCATAATAAAGCACATACCTTTTGGCTCCTTTCAGTACTCTAGACAGTCCTAAGCCTGCAACCACGCATCGCATAAGCTCCATACCCCCGAACCTGCTCCGCCGAGCATGACATGGAGTCCACTAGTCATCAAGTGTGGGAATTCCCCTCCTCACCAATAGGAGGAGCCAAAATATTCCCCAACACACTAAAGCGTTAAAGGGACAGTCTACAACAGAATTTTTATTGTTTTAAAAGATAGATAATCCCTTTATTACCCATTCACCAGTTTTGCATAACCAACAGTTATATTAATACACCTTTTACCTCTGTAAATACCTTGTATCTAAGCCTCTGCAAATTGCCCCCTTATATCAGTTCTTTTGACAGACTTGCACTTTAGCCAATCAGTGCTAACTCCTAGGCAACTCCACGTGCGTGAGGACAGTGTTATCTATATGACACACATGAACTAACACCCTTTGGTGGTGAAAAACTGTCAAAATGCATTCATATAAGAGGCGGCCTTCGAGGTCTAAGACATTTGCATATGAACCTCCTATGTTTAGCTTTCAACTTAGAATACTAAGAGAACAAAGCAAAATTGGTGATAAAAGGAAATTGGAAAGTTGTTTAAAATTACTTTCTTTATCTGAATCAAGAACGTTTATTTTGGAATAGACTGTCCCTTTAAATCCCTCCAGCTTCCCATGATCCTCAGTCATTTTCTTTTGCTAAAAAGCTACAGCTGTTACTTTAGTAGCTTGGCTTGAAGCCTTAAGTTGTTTGTGTGGAAGACTCTCCCTGACCGCTTTATTGTGCATTCCACTAAAGCAGTTGCTACTTCTTGGGCTTCTATTGATCAGCTTTGTAAGGCAGCTACGTGCTCTTCTCTTCACACCTTTTTGAAGGTTTATCCCATTGATGTGTGTGCCTTTTTTGAGACTGCTTTTGTCAGGGATGTGCTGCAGATCATACTGCCTGGTCAGTAACGTCCTCCTCCACTGTTTATCGCACCTATTTCATGATGATCTCGGGACTTCACTGCTTCGGTATTAATTCCCACTCGTGCACGCTCTCCATCTTATGAAAATTTTTTATAATTTCCTGATCAATTAGATTATTTCATGATGGTGAGAGTCCACAAGCCTCACCCTTTCTTTTTGTTCAATAGCACAAAACAATGCACAAACAGCACCTTAAGTTCCCAAATTCCCTTTTTCAATTCAGGGTTAGTGGTGACCGGTGGGGTAGAGGAGACTGCCTTCCTCTCAGTATTCCAACAAAAAGAGTGTCCACAGCACCAAGTAAATGAAAAGAGGTTTATTCTGGTACAAACATTAAAACATGCAACGTTTCGGGATCCATTCCCTTAATCATGCATCTTTTCTTTTTGTTCAGGTGGCGGCAGTACTTGTTTTTGCACTTCTTTGTCCCGCTTTATCTCTCCTGCTTTTTTTTTTTTACATTATCTACTTGGCTATATGTATTATTATTATTATTATCGGTTATTTGTAGAGCGCCAACAGATTCCGCAGCGCTAAAATGTATAACTGAGGATCATGGGAAGTGGGAGGGATTTAAAGCTCTGGTGTGTTGGGGTGGCTTTTGCCACCTCCTAGTGGTCAGGAGGGTAATTTCCACACGTGATGATTCATGGACTGTCACGATCATGAAAGAAATTAATCATAGAAAACATATCCTGATGTGACTTCAGAACCAAACATCATCTTTTCCCCCCAAAACATATGACCCACAGGAACCCCCTCGCCCACTTGAGCACTGGCACACAGTAACCCCCCATATAGGTGACACTGACACACATGAACCCCTTATATAGGAGACACTGAGCCATGGCAGACTGGAAACCCCCATATAGGTGATACTGAGCCCTGACACACAGGACCCCACATATATGTGACCCTGAGCCCTGACACACAGGACCCCCCATATATGTGACACTGAATCCTGACACACAGTAAACCCCATATAGGTGACACAGAGCCCTGACACACAGGAACCCGTATATAGGTGACACTGAGCCCTGACACACAGGAACCCCCATATAGGTGACACTGAGCCCTGACACACAGGAACCCCCTTATAGGTGACACTGAGCCCTGACACAAAGGACCCCCCATATAGGTGACACTGAGCCCTAAAACACAGGAACCCCCAAATAGGTGACACTGAACCGTGAGACACAGGAACCCCACATAGGTGACACTGAACCGTGACACACAGGAACCCCCATATAGGTGACACTGAACCCTGACACACAGGAACCCCCCATAGGTGACACTGAACCGTGACACACAGGAACCCCCCATATAGGTGACACTGAGCCATGACACATAGGAACCCCCATATAGGTGATCAAGGAGCCCTGAAACACAGGAACCCCCATAGGTGACACTGAACCGTGACACACAGGAACCCCCATATAGGTGACACTGAGCCCTGACACACAGGAACACCCATATTGGTGACACTGAGCCCTGACACACAGGAACCCCCTTATAGGTGACACTGAATCCTGACACACAGGAACCCCCCATATAGGTGACATTGAGCCCTGACACACAGGAACCCTCCATATCTGTGGCCCTGACATATGGGAAGCCCCATATTTGTGACTCTGAGCCCTGACACACAGACACCTTCCGTATATGTGACCCTGAGTCTGGACACACAGGTACCCCCCCATATAGGTGACACTGAGCCCTGACACACAAGAACCCCCCATATACATGACACAGAGCCATGACACACAGGAACCCCCATATATGTGACCCTGACACACAGGAACCCCCCATATAAGTGACACTGAAACCTGAAACGCAGGAATCCCCCTTATAGGTGACACAGAGCCGTGACACACAGGAACACCCATATATGTGACCCTGACACACAGGAACCCCCATATAGGTGACACTGAGCCCTGACACACAGGAACTCCCTTATAGGTGACACTGAGCCCTGACACACAGGAACCCCCCATAGGTGACACTGAACCGTGACACACAGGAACCCCCCCCATATAGGTGACACTGAGCCCTGACACACAGGAACCCTCCATATCTGTGACCCTGAGCCCTGACACACAGGAACCCTCCATATCTGTGACCCTGAGCCCTGACACACAGGAACCCTCCATATCTGTGACCCTGAGCCCTGACACAAAGGAACCCCCATATATGTGACCCTGAGCCCTGACACACAGGCACCTCCCATATATTTGACACTGAGCCCTGACACACAGGAACTCCCCATATAGGTGACATTGAGCCCTGACACACAGGATCCCCCTATATAGGTGACACAGAGCCGTGACACACAGGAACACCCCTATATATGTGACCCTGACACACATGAACTCCCATATAGGTGACACTGAGCCCTGACACACAGGAACCCCCTTATAGGTGACACTGAGCCCTGAAACACAGGAACACCCATATAGGTGACACTGAACTGTGACACACAGGAACCCCCATATACTGTAGGTGACACTGAACCCTGACACACAGGAACCCCCCATAGGTGACACTAAACCCTGACACACAGGAACCCCCCCATATAGGTGACACTAAGCCCTGAAACACAGGAACCCCCATATAGGAGACACAGAGCCCCGACACACAGGAACCCACATATAGGTGACACTGAGCCTGACACACAGGAACCCCCATATAAATGACATGGAGCCCTGACACAGGAACACCCCTATATATGTGACCCTGACACACAGGAACTCCCATATAGGTGACACTGAGCCCTGACACACAGGAACCCCCTTATAGGTGACACTGAGCCCTGAAACACAGGAACACCCATATAGGTGACACTGAACTGTGACACACAGGAACCCCCATATACTGTAGGTGACACTGAACCATGACACACAGGAACCCCCCCATATAGGTGACACTGAGCCCTGACACACAGGAACCCCCCATATAGGTGACACTGAGCCCTGACACACAGGAACCCCCCATATAGGTGACACAGAGCCATGACACACAGGAACCCCCATATATGTGACCCAGAAATACAGGAACTCTCATATAGGTGATACTGAGCCCTGACACACAGGAACCCTCTTATAGGCAACACTAAGCCCTGACAGAAAGGAATCCCCATGTAGGTGACACTGAGCCCTGACACACAGAAACCCCCTTATAGGTGACACTGAGCCCTGACACACAGGAACCCCCATAAAGGTGACACTGAACCCTGACACACAGGAACCCTCATATAGGTGACAAGGAGCCCTGACACACAGAAACCCCCTTATAGGTGACACTGAGCCCTGACACACAGGAACCCCCATAAAGGTGACACTGAACCCTGACACACAGGAACCCTCATATAGGTGACAAGGAGCCCTGACACACAGGAACCCCAATATAGGTGACACTAAGCCCTGACTCACAGGAACCCCCATATAGGTGACACGGAGCCCTGAAACACAGGAACCCCCTTATAGGTGACACTGAATCCTGACACACAGGAACCCCCCATATAGGTGACACTAAGCCCTGACACACAGGAACCCTTCATATCTGTGACCCTGAGCCCTGACACACAGACACCCCCCATATATGTGACCCTGAGCCTGGACACACAGGAACCCCCCATATACGTGACATGGAGCCGTGACACACAGGAACCCCTATATATGAGACCCTGACATACAGAAACCCCCCATATAAGTGACACTGAACTCTGACACACAGGAACCCCCATATAGGTGACACTGAGCCCTGACACACAGGAACCCCCTTATAGGTGACACTGAGCCCTGACACACAGGAACCCCCATATAGGTGACACTGAGCCCTGACACACAGGAACACCCATATAGGTGACACTGAGCCCTGACACAAAGGAACCCCCATATAGGTGACACTAAGCCCTGAAACACAGGAACCCCCATATAGGTGACACTGAGCCCTGAAACACAGGAACCCCCATATAGGTGACACTGAACTGTGACACACAGGAACCCCCATAGGTGACACTGAACCGTGACACACAGGAACCCCCATATAGATGACACTGAACCTTGACACACAGGAACCCCCCATAGGTGACACTGAATTGTGACACACAGGAACCCCCATATAGGTGACACTGAGCCCTGACACACAGGAACCCCCTATATAGGTGACACTGAGCCCTGACAAACAGGAACTCCCCATATTGGTGACACGGAGCTGTGACACACAGGAACCCCCATATATGTGACCCTGACACACAGAAACTCCCATATGGTGACACTGAGCCCTGACACACAGGGACCCCCTTATAGGTGACACTGAGCCCTGACACACAGGAGCCCCCCATATAGGTGACACTGAACCCTGACACACAGAAACCCTCAAATAGGTGACAAGGAGCCCTGACACACAGAAACCCCCCATAGGTGACACTGAACCGTGAAACACAGGAACCCCCATATAGGTGACACTGAGCCCTGACACACAGGAACCCCCCCATAAAGGTGACACTGAGCCCCGACACACAGGAACCCTCCATATTTGTGACCTTGAGCCCTAACACATAGGAACCCCCATATATGTGACCCTGAGCCCTGACACACAGGAACCCCCCCCCCCATATAGGTGACACTGAGCCCTGACACACAGGAACCCTCCATGTATGTGACCCTGAGCCCTAACACACAGGAACCCCCCCCCCATATAGGTGACACTGAGCCCTGACACACAGGAACCCTCCATATATGTGACCCTGAGCCCTGACAAACAGGAACCCCGCTCATATAAGTTACACTGAGCCCTGGCACACAGGAAAGCGCATATATGTGACCCTGACACACAAGAACCCCCCATATAGGTGACACTGAGCCCTGACACACAGGAACCCCCATAAAGGTGACACTGAGCCCTCACACACAGGAACCCCCATATAGGTGACACTGAGCCCTGACACACAGGTACCCCAATATAGGTGACACTGGGCTCTGACACACATAAACCCCCCATATAGGTGACACTGAGCCCTGACACACAGGAACCCTCCATATATGTGACCCTGAGCCCTGACAAACAGGAACCCCGCTCATATAAGTTACACTGAGCCCTGGCACACAGGAAACCGCATATATGTGACCCTGACACACAAGAACCCCCCATATAGGTGACACTGAGCCCTGACACACAGGAACCCCCATAAAGATGACACTGAGCCCTCACACACAGGAATCCCCATATAGGTGACACTGAGCCCTGACACACAGGTACCCCAAAATAGGTGACACTGGGCTCTGACACACATAAACCCCCCATATAGGTGACACTGGGCTCTGACACACATAACCCCCCCATATAGGTGACACTGAGCTCTGATACACATAAATAATATAGGTGACACAGGAACCCCCCATATGGGTGACACTGAGCCATGACATACAGGAACCCCCCATATAGGTGACACTGAGCCCTGACACACAGGAACCCGCAAATAGGTGACACTGAACTCTGACACACAGGAACCCCCCATATAGGTGACACTGAGCCCTGACACACAGGAACCCGCAAATAGGTGACACTGAACTCTGACACACAGGAACCCCCCATATAGGTGACACTGAGCCCTGACACACAGGAACCCCCCATATAGGTGACACTGAGCCCTGACACACAGGAACCCTCCATATATGTGACCCTGAGCCCTAACACACAGGACCCCCCCCATATATGTGAACCTGAGCCCTGACAAACAGGAACCCCGCTCATATAAGTTACACTGAGCCCTGGCACACAGGAAACCGCATATATGTGACCCTGACACACAAGAACCCCCCATATAGGTGACACTGAGCCCTGACACACAGGAACCCCCATAAAGGTGACACTGAGCCCTCACACACAGGAACCCCCATATAGGTGACACTGATCCCTGACACACAGGTACCCCAATATAGGTGACACTGGGCTCTGACACACATAAACCCCCCATATAGGTGACACTGGGCTCTGACACACATAACCCCCCCATATAGGTGACACTGAGCTCTGACACACATAAACAATATAGGTGACACAGTAACCCCCCATATGGGTGACACTGAGCCATGACATACAGGAACTCCCCATATAGGTGACACTGAGCCCTGACACACAGGAACCCGCAAATAGGTGACACTGAACTCTGACACACAGGAACCCCCCATATAGGTGACACTGAGCCCTGACACACAGGAACCCGCAAATAGGTGACACTGAACTCTGACACACAGGAACCCCCCATATAGGTGACACTGAGCCCTGACACACAGGAACCCCCCATATAGGTGACACTGAGCCCTGACACACAGGAACCCGCAAATAGGTGACACTGAACTCTGACACACAGGAACCCCCCATATAGGTGACACTGAGCCCTGACACACAGGAACCCGCAAATAGGTGACACTGAACTCTGACACACAGGAACCCCCCATATAGGTGACACTGAGCCCTGACACACAGGAACCCGCAAATAGGTGACACTGAACTCTGACACACAGGAACCCCCCATATAGGTGACACTGAGCCCTGACACACAGGAACCCCCCATATAGGTGACACTGAGCCCTGACACACAGGAACCCCCCATATAGGTGACACTGAGCCCTGACACACAGGAACCCCCCATATAGGTGACACTGAGCCCTGAAACACAGGAACCCTCCATATATGTGACCCTGAGCCCTGACAAACAGGAACCCCGCTCATATAAGTTACACTGAGCCCTGGCACACAGGAAAGCGCATATATGTGACCCTGACACACAAGAACCCCCCATATAGGTGACACTGAGCCCTGACACACAGGAACCCCCATAAAGGTGACACTGAGCCCTGACACACAGGTACCCCAATATAGGTGACACTGGGCTCTGACACACATAAACCCCCCATATAGGTGACACTGAGCCCTGACACACAGGAACCCTCCATATATGTGACCCTGAGCCCTGACAAACAGGAACCCCGCTCATATAAGTTACACTGAGCCCTGGCACACAGGAAAGCGCATATATGTGACCCTGACACACAAGAACCCCCCATATAGGTGACACTGAGCCCTGACACACAGGAACCCCCATAAAGATGACACTGAGCCCTCACACACAGGAATCCCCATATAGGTGACACTGAGCCCTGACACACAGGTACCCCAAAATAGGTGACACTGGGCTCTGACACACATAAACCCCCCATATAGGTGACACTGGGCTCTGACACACATAACCCCCCCATATAGGTGACACTGAGCTCTGATACACATAAACAATATAGGTGACACAGGAACCCCCCATATGGGTGACACTGAGCCATGACATACAGGAACCCCCCATATAGGTGACACTGAGCCCTGACACACAGGAACCCGCAAATAGGTGACACTGAACTCTGACACACAGGAACCCCCCATATAGGTGACACTGAGCCCTGACACACAGGAACCCGCAAATAGGTGACACTGAACTCTGACACACAGGAACCCCCCATATAGGTGACACTGAGCCCTGACACACAGGAACCCCCCATATAGGTGACATTGAGCCCTGCCACACAGGAACCCTCCATATATGTGACCCTGAGCCCTAACACACAGGACCCCCCCCCCCATATATGTGACCCTGAGCCCTGACAAACAGGAACCCCGCTCATATAAGTTACACTGAGCCCTGGCACACAGGAAACCGCATATATGTGACCCTGACACACAAGAACCCCCCATATAGGTGACACTGAGCCCTGACACACAGGAACCCCCATAAAGGTGACACTGAGCCCTCACACACAGGAACCCCCATATAGGTGACACTGATCCCTGACACACAGGTACCCCAATATAGGTGACACTGGGCTCTGACACACATAAACCCCCCATATAGGTGACACTGGGCTCTGACACACATAACCCCCCCATATAGGTGACACTGAGCTCTGACACACATAAACAATATAGGTGACACAGTAACCCCCCATATGGGTGACACTGAGCCATGACATACAGGAACCCCCCATATAGGTGACACTGAGCCCTGACACACAGGAACCCGCAAATAGGTGACACTGAACTCTGACACACAGGAACCCCCCATATAGGTGACACTGAGCCCTGACACACAGGAACCCGCAAATAGGTGACACTGAACTCTGACACACAGGAACCCCCCATATAGGTGACACTGAGCCCTGACACACAGGAACCCCCCATATAGGTGACACTGAGCCCTGACACACAGGAACCCCCCATATAGGTGACACTGAGCCCTGACACACAGGAACCCGCAAATAGGTGACACTGAACTCTGACACACAGGAACCCCCCATATAGGTGACACTGAGCCCTGACACACAGGAACCCGCAAATAGGTGACACTGAACTCTGACACACAGGAACCCCCCATATAGGTGACACTGAGCCCTGACACACAGGAACCCCCCATATAGGTGACACTGAGCCCTGACACACAGGAACCCCCCATATAGGTGACACTGAGCCCTGACACACAGGAACCCCCCATATAGGTGACACTGAGCCCTGAAACACAGGAACACCCATATAGGTGACACTGAACTCTGACACACAGGAACCCCCCATATAGGTGACACTGAGCCCTGACACACAGGAACCCCCCATATAGGTGACACTGAGCCCTGACACACAGGAACCCCCCATATAGGTGACACTGAGCCCTGACACACAGGAACCCCCCATTACACATATAGGTGACACTGAGCCCTGACACACAGGAACCCCCATTATCAATATTCAGGTGACACTGAGCCCTAACAAACAGGAACCCCCCATATAGGTGACACTGAGGCTCGGAGCCCTGACACACAGGAACCCCCCATATAGAACCCTGGCACACAGGAACCCACATTTAGGTGACACTGAGCCCTGACACACAGGAACCCCCATATAGGTGACACTTAGCCTATATTGTGTCAGGGCTCAGTGTCACCTATACGTGGCGGGTCACCCGTGTGTAAGCGGATAAACACGCTGTAAGATGTGAGTTTTGATCTACACGTAACACAAATTCACCCACGCGTGTTGCCAGGACAAAAAATGGCGGCGCTTGTATCTCGTGACCTTAAAAGTAATTGTTTGCCCTTAATAAAGATGGCGGCGCCCGGGACTTGCTCAGCTTAGGAACGGAAGTTCTCTGTGTGAGTTCACAATAATTGTATTTATACCCCGTCACCTTACTGCCCCTCTAAGTACCTCTCCCGATGCTAACTGCCCCTCTATGTGCGTCTCCCTATTCTAACTGCCCCTCTATGTGGGTCTCCCTATGCTAACTGCCCCTCTATGTGGGTCTCCCTATGCTAACTGCCCCTCTATGTGCGTCTCCCTATGCTAACTGCCCCTCTATGTGCGTCTCCCTATGCTAACTGCCCCTCTATGTGCGTCTCCCTATGCTAACTGCCCCTCTATGTGGGTCTCCCTATGCTAACTGCCCCTCTATGTGGGTCTCCCTATGCTAACTGCCCCTCTATGTGCGTCTCCCTATGCTAACTGCCCCTCTATGTGCGTCTCCCTATGCTAACTGCCCCTCTATGTGCGTCTCCCTATGCTAACTGCCCCTCTATGTGCGTCTCCCTATGCTAACTGCCCCTCTATGTGCGTCTCCCTATGCTAACTGCCCCTCTATGTGGGTCTCCCTATGCTAACTGCCCCTCTATGTGCGTCTCCCTATGCTAACTGCCCCTCTATGTGCGTCTCCCTATGCTAACTGCCCCTCTATGTGCGTCTCCCTATGCTAACTGCCCCTCTATGTGCGTCTCCCTATGCTAACTGCCCCTCTATGTGCGTCTCCCTATGCTAACTGCCCCTCTATGTGCGTCTCCCTATGCTAACTGCCCCTCTATGTGCGTCTCCCTATGCTAACTGCCCCTCTATGTGCGTCTCCCTATGCTAACTGCCCCTCTATGTGCGTCTCCCTATGCTAACTGGCCCTCTATGTGCGTCTCCCTATGCTAACTGCCCCTCTATGTGCGTCTCCCTATGCTAACTGCCCCTCTATGTGCGTCTCCCTATGCTAACTGCCCCTCTATGTGCGTCTCCCTATGCTAACTGCCCCTCTATGTGCGTCTCCCTATGCTAACTGCCCCTCTATGTGCGTCTCCCTATGCTAACTGCCCCTCTATGTGCGTCTCCCTATGCTAACTGCCCCTCTATGTGCGTCTCCCTATGCTAACTGCCCCTCTATGTGGGTCTCCCTATGCTAACTGCCCCTCTATGTGGGTCTCCCTATGCTAACTGCCCCTCTATGTGGGTCTCCCTATGCTAACTGCCCCTCTATGTGGGTCTCCCTATGCTAACTGCCCCTCTATGTGCGTCTCCCTATGCTAACTGCCCCTCTATGTGGGTCTCCCTATGCTAACTGCCCCTCTATGTGGGTCTCCCTATGCTAACTGCCCCTCTATGTGGGTCTCCCTATGCTAACTGCCCCTCTATGTGGGTCTCCCTATGCTAACTGCCCCTCTATGTGGGTCTCCCTATGCTAACTGCCCCTCTATGTGCGTCTCCCTATGCTAACTGCCCCTCTATGTGGGTCTCCCTATGCTAACTGCCCCTCTATGTGGGTCTCCCTATGCTAACTGCCCCTCTATGTGGGTCTCCCTATGCTAACTGCCCCTCTATGTGGGTCTCCCTATGCTAACTGCCCCTCTATGTGGGTCTCCCTATGCTAACTGCCCCTCTATGTGGGTCTCCCTATGCTAACTGCCCCTCTATGTGGGTCTCCCTATGCTAACTGCCCCTCTATGTGGGTCTCCCTATGCTAACTGCCCCTCTATGTGCGTCTTTCTATTCTAACTGCCCCTCTGCGCCCCTTAGTGTGCTTACTGCCCCTCTGCGTGCTAACTACCACTTTAATTACACCTCTATGTGCCCCTCCCTGTACTAATTGCCCCTAATATGTGCCCTTCCCTGCGATACCTCGCTTTATGTGCCCCTCACTTTAACTGCTCCACCCTGTGCCCCTGACTGTGTTACCTGCTCCCTGTTTCCTCTTGCTGTGCCCTGTATGAGGCCCTCACTAATTTTTTGTGAGTGTGAACACGTGTCGAGGACCTATACTGCGGTCTGTAAGTGTGACACAGGGACGTATTCTTGTGTGAGCACATCAGGGACCTATACCTCTGTCTGTAAGTGTGACACAGGGACGTATTCTTGTGTGAGCATGTGTCGAGGACCTATACCGCTGTCTGTAAGTGTGACACAGGGGCGTATTCTTGTGTGAGCACATCAGGGACCTATACCGCTGTCTGTAAGTGTGACACAGGGACGTATTCTTGTGTGAGCATGTGTCGAGGACCTATACCGCTGTCTGTAAGTGTGACACAGGGACGTATTCTTGTGTGGGCACGTGTCGAGGACCTATACTGCTGTCTGTAAGTGTGACACAGGGGCGTATTCTTGTGTGAGCACGTGTCGAGGACCTATACTGCTGTCTGTAAGTGTGACACATGGACGTATTCTTGTGTGAGCACATCAGGGACCTATACCGCTGTCTGTAAGTGTGACACAGGACGTATTCTTGTGTGAGCACGTGTCGAGGACCTATACCGCTGTCTGTAAGTGTGACACAGGGGCGTATTCTTGTGTGAGCATGTGTCGAGGACCTATACCGCTGTCTGTAAGTGTGACACAGGGGCATATTCTTGTGTGAGCAGATCAGGGACCTATACCGCTGTCTGTAAGTGTGACACAGGACGTATTCTTGTGTGAGCACGTGTCAGGGACCTATACCGCTTTCTGTAAGTGTGACACAGGACGTATTCTTGTGTGAGCAGATCAGGGACCTATACCGCTTTCTGTAAGTGTGACACAGGGGCGTATTCTTGTGTGAGCACGTGTCGAGGACCTATACTGCTGTCTGTAAGTGTGACACAGGACGTATTCTTGTGTGAGCAGATCAGGGACCTATACCGCTGTCTGTAAGTGTGACACAGGACGTATTCTTGTGTGAGCACGTGTCAGGGACCTATACCACTTTCTGTAAGTGTGACACAGGACGTATTCTTGTGTGAGCAGATCAGGGACCTACACTGCTGTCTGTAAGTGTGACACAGGGGCGTATTCTTGTGTGAGCACGTGTCGAGGACCTATACCGCTGTCTGTAAGTGTGACACAGGGGCGTATTCTTGTGTGAGCACGTGTCGGGGACCTATACCGCTTTCTGTAAGTGTGACACAGGACGTATTCTTGTGTGAGCAGATCAGGGACCTGTACCGCTGTCTGTAAGTGTGACACAGGGGCGTATTCTTGTGTGAGCACATCAGGGACCTATACCGCTGTCTGTAAGTGTGACACAGGGGCGTATTCTTGTGTGAGCATGTGTCGAGGACCTATACCGCTGTCTGTAAGTGTGACACAGGGGCGTATTCTTGTGTGAGCACATCAGGGACCTATACCGCTGTCTGTAAGTGTGACACAGGACGTATTCTTGTGTGAGCACGTGTCGAGGACCTATACCGCTGTCTGTAAGTGTGACACAGGGACGTATTCTTGTGTGAGCATGTGTCGAGGACCTATACCGCTGTCTGTAAGTGTGACACAGGGACGTATTCTTGTGTGAGCATGTGTCGAGGACCTATACCGCTGTCTGTAAGTGTGACACAGGGGCGTATTCTTGTGTGAGCACGTGTCGGGGACCTATACCGCTTTCTGTAAGTGTGACACGGGGGCGTATTCTTGTGTGAGCACATCAGGGACCTATGCCGCTGTCTGTAAGTGTGACACAGGACGTATTCTTGTGTGAGCAGATCAGGGACCTATACCGCTGTCTGTAAGTGTGACACAGGGGCGTATTCTTGTGTGAGCACATCAGGGACCTATACCGCTGTCTGTAAGTGTGACACAGGACGTATTCTTGTGTGAGCACATCAGGGACCTATACCGCTGTCTGTAAGTGTGACACAGGGGCGTATTCTTGTGTGAGCACGTGTCGAGGACCTATACCGCTGTCTGTAAGTGTGACACAGGGGCGTATTCTTGTGTGAGCACATCAGGGACCTATACCGCTGTCTGTAAGTGTGACACAGGGGCGTATTCTTGTGTGAGCACGTGTCGAGGACCTATACCGCTGTCTGTAAGTGTGACACAGGGGCGTATTCTTGTGTGAGCACGTGTCGAGGACCTATACCGCTGTCTGTAAGTGTGACACAGGGGCGTATTCTTGTGTGAGCACGTGTCGAGGACCTATACCGCTGTCTGTAAGTGTGACACAGGGGCGTATTCTTGTGTGAGCACGTGTCGAGGACCTATACCGCTGTCTGTAAGTGTGACACAGGGGCGTATTCTTGTGTGAGCACGTGTCGAGGACCTATACCGCTGTCTGTAAGTGTGACACAGGGGCGTATTCTTGTGTGAGCATGTGTCGGGGACCAATACCGCTGTCTGTAAGTGTGACACAGGGGTGTATTCTTGTGTGAGCACATCGGGGACCAATACCGCTGTCTGTAAGTGTGACACAGGGGCGTATTCTTGTGTGAGCACATCGGGGACCAATACCGCTGTCTGTAAGTGTGACACAGGGGCGTATTCTTGTGTGAGCACATCAGGGACCTATACCGCTGTCTGTAAGTGTGACACAGGACGTATTCTTGTGTGAGCACGTGTCAGGGACCTATACCGCTGTCTGTAAGTGTGACACAGGGACGTATGTGCGTCTCCCTATGCTAACTGCCCCTCTATGTGCGTCTCCCTATGCTAACTGCCCCTCTATGTGCGTCTCCCTATGCTAACTGCCCCTCTATGTGCGTCTCCCTATGCTAACTGCCCCTCTATGTGCGTCTCCCTATGCTAACTGCCCCTCTATGTGCGTCTCCCTATGCTAACTGCCCCTCTATGTGCGTCTCCCTATGCTAACTGCCCCTCTATGTGCGTCTCCCTATGCTAAGTGGCCCTCTATGTGCGTCTCCCTATGCTAAGTGGCCCTCTATGTGCGTCTCCCTATGCTAAGTGGCCCTCTATGTGCGTCTCCCTATGCTAAGTGGCCCTCTATGTGCGTCTCCCTATGCTAAGTGGCCCTCTATGTGCGTCTCCCTATGCTAAGTGGCCCTCTATGTGCGTCTCCCTATGCTAAGTGGCCCTCTATGTGCGTCTCCCTATGCTAAGTGGCCCTCTATGTGCGTCTCCCTATGCTAAGTGGCCCTCTGTGCGTCTCCCTATGCTAAGTGGCCCTCTATGTGCGTCTCCCTATGCTAAGTGGCCCTCTATGTGCGTCTCCCTATGCTAAGTGGCCCTCTATGTGCGTCTCCCTATGCTAAGTGGCCCTCTATGTGCGTCTCCCTATGCTAAGTGGCCCTCTATGTGCGTCTCCCTATGCTAAGTGGCCCTCTATGTGCGTCTCCCTATGCTAAGTGGCCCTCTATGTGCGTCTCCCTATGCTAAGTGGCCCTCTATGTGCGTCTCCCTATGCTAAGTGGCCCTCTATGTGCGTCTCCCTATGCTAAGTGGCCCTCTATGTGCGTCTCCCTATGCTAAGTGGCCCTCTATGTGCGTCTCCCTATGCTAAGTGGCCCTCTATGTGCGTCTCCCTATGCTAAGTGGCCCTCTATGTGCGTCTCCCTATGCTAAGTGGCCCTCTATGTGCGTCTCCCTATGCTAAGTGGCCCTCTATGTGCGTCTCCCTATGCTAAGTGGCCCTCTATGTGCGTCTCCCTATGCTAAGTGGCCCTCTATGTGCGTCTCCCTATGCTAAGTGGCCCTCTATGTGCGTCTCCCTATGCTAAGTGGCCCTCTATGTGCGTCTCCCTATGCTAAGTGCCCCTCTATGTGCGTCTCCCTATGCTAAGTGGCCCTCTATGTGCGTCTCCCTATGCTAAGTGGCCCTCTATGTGCGTCTCCCTATGCTAAGTGGCCCTCTATGTGCGTCTCCCTATGCTAAGTGGCCCTCTATGTGCGTCTCCCTATGCTAAGTGGCCCTCTATGTGCGTCTCCCTATGCTAAGTGGCCCTCTATGTGCGTCTCCCTATGCTAAGTGGCCCTCTATGTGCGTCTCCCTATGCTAAGTGGCCCTCTATGTGCGTCTCCCTATGCTAAGTGGCCCTCTATGTGCGTCTCCCTATGCTAAGTGGCCCTCTATGTGCGTCTCCCTATGCTAAGTGGCCCTCTATGTGCGTCTCCCTATGCTAAGTGGCCCTCTATGTGCGTCTCCCTATGCTAAGTGGCCCTCTATGTGCGTCTCCCTATGCTAAGTGGCCCTCTATGTGCGTCTCCCTATGCTAAGTGGCCCTCTATGTGCGTCTCCCTATGCTAACTGCCCCTCTATGTGCGTCTCCCTATGCTAAGTGCCCCTCTATGTGCGTCTCCCTATGCTAACTGCCCCTCTATGTGCGTCTCCCTATGACACAGGGGCGTATTCTTGTGTGAGCACATCAGGGACCTATACCGCTGTCTGTAAGTGTGACACAGGACGTATTCTTGTGTGAGCACATCAGGGACCTATACCGCTGTCTGTAAGTGTGACACAGGGGCGTATTCTTGTGTGAGCACGTGTCGAGGACCTATACCGCTGTCTGTAAGTGTGACACAGGGGCGTATTCTTGTGTGAGCACATCAGGGACCTATACCGCTGTCTGTAAGTGTGACACAGGGGCGTATTCTTGTGTGAGCACGTGTCGAGGACCTATACCGCTGTCTGTAAGTGTGACACAGGGGCGTATTCTTGTGTGAGCACGTGTCGAGGACCTATACCGCTGTCTGTAAGTGTGACACAGGGGCGTATTCTTGTGTGAGCACGTGTCGAGGACCTATACCGCTGTCTGTAAGTGTGACACAGGGGCGTATTCTTGTGTGAGCACGTGTCGAGGACCTATACCGCTGTCTGTAAGTGTGACACAGGGGCGTATTCTTGTGTGAGCATGTGTCGGGGACCAATACCGCTGTCTGTAAGTGTGACACAGGGGCGTATTCTTGTGTGAGCACATCAGGGACCTATACCACTGTCTGTAAGTGTGACACAGGGGCGTATTCTTGTGTGAGCACGTGTCGGGGACCTATACCGCTGTCTGTAAGTGTGACACAGGGGCGTATTCTTGTGTGAGCACATCAGGGACCTATACCGCTGTCTGTAAGTGTGACACAGGACGTATTCTTGTGTGAGCATGTGTCAGGGACCTATACCGCTGTCTGTAAGTGTGACACAGGGACGTATGTGCGTCTCCCTATGCTAACTGCCCCTCTATGTGCGTCTCCCTATGCTAACTGCCCCTCTATGTGCGTCTCCCTATGCTAACTGCCCCTCTATGTGCGTCTCCCTATGCTAACTGCCCCTCTATGTGCGTCTCCCTATGCTAACTGCCCCTCTATGTGCGTCTCCCTATGCTAACTGCCCCTCTATGTGCGTCTCCCTATGCTAACTGCCCCTCTATGTGCGTCTCCCTATGCTAACTGCCCCTCTATGTGCGTCTCCCTATGCTAACTGGCCCTCTATGTGCGTCTCCCTATGCTAACTGGCCCTCTATGTGCGTCTCCCTATGCTAAGTGGCCCTCTATGTGCGTCTCCCTATGCTAAGTGGCCCTCTATGTGCGTCTCCCTATGCTAAGTGGCCCTCTATGTGCGTCTCCCTATGCTAAGTGGCCCTCTATGTGCGTCTCCCTATGCTAAGTGGCCCTCTATGTGCGTCTCCCTATGCTAAGTGGCCCTCTATGTGCGTCTCCCTATGCTAAGTGGCCCTCTATGTGCGTCTCCCTATGCTAAGTGGCCCTCTATGTGCGTCTCCCTATGCTAAGTGGCCCTCTATGTGCGTCTCCCTATGCTAAGTGGCCCTCTATGTGCGTCTCCCTATGCTAAGTGGCCCTCTATGTGCGTCTCCCTATGCTAAGTGCCCCTCTATGTGCGTCTCCCTATGCTAAGTGGCCCTCTATGTGCGTCTCCCTATGCTAAGTGGCCCTCTATGTGCGTCTCCCTATGCTAAGTGGCCCTCTATGTGCGTCTCCCTATGCTAAGTGGCCCTCTATGTGCGTCTCCCTATGCTAAGTGGCCCTCTATGTGCGTCTCCCTATGCTAAGTGGCCCTCTATGTGCGTCTCCCTATGCTAAGTGGCCCTCTATGTGCGTCTCCCTATGCTAAGTGGCCCTCTATGTGCGTCTCCCTATGCTAAGTGGCCCTCTATGTGCGTCTCCCTATGCTAAGTGGCCCTCTATGTGCGTCTCCCTATGCTAAGTGGCCCTCTATGTGCGTCTCCCTATGCTAAGTGGCCCTCTATGTGCGTCTCCCTATGCTAAGTGGCCCTCTATGTGCGTCTCCCTATGCTAAGTGGCCCTCTATGTGCGTCTCCCTATGCTAAGTGGCCCTCTATGTGCGTCTCCCTATGCTAAGTGGCCCTCTATGTGCGTCTCCCTATGCTAAGTGGCCCTCTATGTGCGTCTCCCTATGCTAAGTGGCCCTCTATGTGCGTCTCCCTATGCTAAGTGGCCCTCTATGTGCGTCTCCCTATGCTAAGTGGCCCTCTATGTGCGTCTCCCTATGCTAAGTGGCCCTCTATGTGCGTCTCCCTATGCTAAGTGGCCCTCTATGTGCGTCTCCCTATGCTAAGTGGCCCTCTATGTGCGTCTCCCTATGCTAAGTGGCCCTCTATGTGCGTCTCCCTATGCTAAGTGGCCCTCTATGTGCGTCTCCCTATGCTAACTGCCCCTCTATGTGCGTCTCCCTATGACACAGGGGCGTATTCTTGTGTGAGCACATGTCAGGGACCTATACCGCTGTCTGTAAGTGTGACACAGGGGCGTATTCTTGTGTGAGCACATCAGGGACCTATACCGCTGTCTGTAAGTGTGACACAGGGGCGTATTCTTGTGTGAGCACGTGTCAGGGACCTATACCGCTGTCTGTAAGTGTGACACAGGGGCGTATTCTTGTGTGAGCACATCAGGGACCTATACCGCTGTCTGTAAGTGTGACACAGGGGCGTATTCTTGTGTGAGCACGTGTCAGGGACCTATACCGCTGTCTGTAAGTGTGACACAGGGGCGTATTCTTGTGTGAGCACGTGTCAGGGACCTATACCGCTGTCTGTAAGTGTGACACAGGGACGTATTCTTGTGTGAGCACATCAGGGACCTATACCGCTGTCTGTAAGCGTTTAGCAGTAATGAATATTTGTTTTTGCCGCATAAAGATGGGCGCACTAATCTTTAAAGGGATAATTTTTTTTTCAGGGTATCGTGACTATTTTTCCTTGCAATGTCTGTCCCATTGGTTCCTGAGAATAACCTGACTGGGCCCCAGGGCCCCAAGTCTTCTCTCCCAAGTACCATTCAAAATCCGGAGGTACCAGAGAGTGGTTGGGATCGGATCGGTGAGCTTTTCCAATGCAAGTAGGTGATAAAGCAATAATTACCCTCCTGTTAGATACTAGCAAACAAATGTTTTACCCAAACATCATATGTGTCATGTTAAAAACACAATGTTGATGTTAACTAGCATGGGGTTATATATATATCTATATCCATATCCCTCAGTTTACGCCGGGGTTAGGTTCCAGAAGGAATGGTTGTAAATCGAATCCGTTGTAAATTGAAACCCAGTTTATAATGTAAGTCAATGGGAAGTGAGGGAGTTGGGTTCCAGGCCCCTCTCAAAATTGTCATAAGTAACACCTAATACATTATTTTTAAAGCTTTGAAATGAAGACTTTACATGCTAAACAGCATTATAAACCAAATAAAAATAATCACACAACACAGAATATATAATTAAACTAAGTTAAATGAACAAAAACATTTGCTAAACTGCATTATAAACCTAATAAAATAATTACACAACACAGACTTTACTTGCATTTTTCTGCAAACAGTTCTTTCTATGCATTCCAATATGGACTGATTTATAGACAGGAAGATTTTGTTCCTTTGAAATCTGCTCGATAGATCAGGTCTGGTTAAACTGATTAATTTTAACTTGCTTGGCTTGCATATCTTTGCTGCAGCACAAGCGGACAGCTCCACCTACTGGCTTTTTTAATCAATGCACTGCTTCTCAATAGCAGTCACATGACTGAAAAATAGGTTGTTATTCTGAAACACACACACACAGCAGACCTCATATTCAGGGAATGAAGCAAACAGAGCTCATCAAATTTAAGAGGTGGAAAGTCCTTCGGGGGAAGACTTCAGAGACCAGCAGATAACATAGAATTCGTAGTCACAGTGTGAAGGAACGGCTTCACGCATACCTCCCCTAAACATTAAGTGGGATTAAGCTAACCCCTAATGTGAGGAGTGTTAATCAGATGAAATAATGGTGAGCTCACAACAAGGGAGTATAATAGGTAACAGTCACAGGCATGGTCTCTTATTGTTTATCTGGCATCAGCTGCTGGCGTAGTAGGAGGGGCCCAGCCACTCCTTTTATCTGCACTGACTTCTTGTACAGCTACTTAAAGGGACACTCATTTCAAAATGAAACTTTCATGATTGAGAGAGAGCAGCAGTTTCTAGTTTGCTTTATACACACACTTTATAAAGCCACCAGCTCCTACTGAGCATGTGCACAGGCTCACAGGGTATGTGTATACAAGTATGTGATTGGCTGACGGCTGTCACATGATACAGGGGGTCAACAAATACATTTGTCAGAAAAAAATTCATTTAAAGGGACTTATCTGTTGCATTTAGACCCAATTGCCAAACCCTATACTATTGTGTTATACAAACACCACAGGGAGCCATTATTGGTCCAATGTCAGATAACTTTGTTGCCAGACCCTCTCCTGAGAGACAGGCTCTTCTTGGCAACAGAACATTCACAGTCACAATTAGAAGGCCAGGGGCAGGTGGCACAATTCATAGTTACAAACAGAAGTTCAGAGGCAGGTGACAATTTTCATAGTTAGTCACAAGCAGAAGGTCAGAGGCAGGTGGCACTTTTCATAGTTGCAGTCCCAAGCAGAAGGTCAGAGGCAGGTGACAATTTTCATAGTTAGTCACAAGCAGATGGTCAGAGGCAGGTGGCACTTTTCATAGTTGCAGTCCCAAGCAGAAGGTCAGAGGCAGGTGACAATTTTCATAGTTAGTCACAAGCAGAAGATCAGAGGCAGGTGGCACTTTTCATAGTTACAGTCACAAGCAGAAGGTCAGAGGCAGGTGGCACTTTTCATAGTTGCAGTCCCAAGCAGAAGGTCAGAGGCAGGTGACAATTTTCATAGTTAGTCACAAGCAGAAGATCAGAGGCAGGTGGCACTTTTCATAGTTACAGTCACAAGCAGAAGGTCAGAGGCAGGTGGCACTTTTCATAGTTACAGTCACAAGCAGAAGGTCAGAGGCAGGTGGCACTTTTCATAGTTACAGTCACAAGCAGAAGGTCAGAGGCAGGTGGCACTTTTCATAGTTACAGTCACAAGCAGAAGGTCAGAGGCAGGTGGAAGACATAATCAATCAGATGAAGGGGCATATTTCATAGTCTATTTAACTAGCAGAATGTCAGAGGCAGGTGGCAGACATCATTATCGTTTTCACAAGCGGAAGTTCAGAGGCAGACAGCAGATTTCATAAGGTCACAAGCAGAAGTTCAAAGGCATTTGACAGATATATTGTTGAAGTGACAAGCAGAAGGTCAGAAGCAACAACATATGTACATCATAGTCTTGGTCACAAGAAGATCAGAGGCAACAACATACGTATATCATAGTCTTGGTCACAAGCAGAAGGTCAAAGGTAGGTGTTATGGTTGCCTCCAGGCTGGCTGGAAGTTGGACCGTAGAAAAGGATGCTCCTAGCGCTCACCAAAGGATCATCAGCACCGTAGACACCCTAACTACTGCGTAGCCACCATAAGTAATGCAGACTCTACGAACCACCGCTGCTGGGCTGGTATCTCGCCGTCTGCTCTGCGCCCTGGACCTACGACCAGGCTCCAGTAGGTGAACCTCTTCCTTCTGTAGAGCGAAGCAGGATCAGGAACAAGAGCTTTTACAAGAGCTCAGTAGCTAAGGGAGTATGAAGAGCATAGCAATCTCTGTAGTGATTATAGCTGTCCCCTATAAACATGAGTCAAGGCTGCAAGTTAGAGTGTCAGAAGAGGTCTGAGGTGCTGGAACACCCAGCCTGGTTTTTATTGAGGTTACATGCACACAGGACACTCCCAGGGGGGAAGCATAAAATCCCCCATCACACATTTGGTACCTTTTAGATAGAGAGACAACGCCCTTTGACAGGCCACAATAGAATTACATTACTTCAGCAGATAACAAGTTACACACAAGAAAACAATGCAGGCCATCTTATCAGCTAGCAGTCTGACTCCGGAGTTGATTAGACAATGGGAATGTTTATCACTAAACTTAATTAGAGCTGATGCCAGCAAACTTGTATTTAGAAAATAGCTTCTTAAAGCTGAACAAAGTTAACTCTTTCAGTTCTGACCGAAGGGTCTGTCACATAGCACTTAACGGTACACAAGGAAAACTAATGCTTCTGTAACAGACATTGTTCACCAAAGTCACAATATGTCCCCAGACGGTTCTTAAAGGGCCATACACACCCAATAAAAGTTAATACGTTTTCAGGGGCACAATCTTCCAGGGGCCATAGTCATGAGGAAGGAGGCTGGCAAATAGGCTTCTCCACAATCCAGGGAAGCAGGGCAATTTTCCATTTAAAGGGCCAGTTACAAATAGCAGTTTGTAACAGTAGGCAACAGATTTCATAATCCTTGTCGCAACCAGAAGGGAAGTGGCAGGCAGCACTTTCACAACCAGAAGTCTAGAGGTGGGGTGATTTCATAGACACACAAGCAGAAGGTGAGAGGTAGAGGCAGATTTTAGAGGCAGGTGACAGTTTTATAGGGTAACAAGCAGTTGAAGTGACAAGCAGAAGGTCAAAGGCAGGCAGTAGACTTTATAGTCATGGTCAGAGGCATGATGCAGACTTCATGGTCACAAGCAGAAGGGCGGAGGCAAGCCGTAGATTACATAGTCGCAAGCACAGGCAGGTGGTAGATTTCAGAGGGTCAGAGGCATGTGACAGTCATGGTCAAGAGCAGAAGGTAAGAGTAAGGTGGCAGATTTCATATGGTTACAAGAAGTTGGGCAGAGGCAGGTGGCAGGCTTGGATAGAACAACTAGATATTCTGAGTGAGGTGGCAGCCAGAGCACCACAGGATTACAATCTCTCTGTCTTTCTCTCCTGTGCAGTGAGCAGGGAGTGTACCCTGAGGAACTGCAAGCCATCGGAAAAAGTGTACTGATGGGGGCTCTGATTGGCTGGGTATATGGTGGAGTTCCAGCTGCGCGACACAGCAAGGAGAGATACATACAGCAAAGTCAGGCCGAGGTTTACCATCACAGAGTGGAGGCTGTGGTGAGAGAGGAATATGGGTTTGGGTTGAGGTGTACAATTGATGTGTACAATATGTAGTAAGAGAGTTACATGGGTTTGGGTTGAGGTGTACAATTTATGTGAGCAATACGTAGTAAGAGAGTTACATGGGTTGGGGTTGAGGTGTACAATTGATGTGAGCAATACGTAGTTAGAAGATTACATGGGTTGGGGTTGAGATGTACAATTGATGTGAGCAATACGTACTAAGAGAGTTATGGGTTGGGGTTGAGGTGTACAATTGATGTGAGCAATACATAGTAAGAGAGTTACATGGGTTGAGGTATACAATTGATGTGAGCAATACATAGTAAGAGAGTTATATGGGTTGGGGTTGAGATGTACAATTGATGTGAGCAATACGTAGTAAGAGAGTTATATGGGTTGGGGTTGAGGTGTACAATTGATGTGAGCAATACGTAGTAAGAGAGTTACGTTGGTTGGGGTTGAGGTGTACAATTGATGTGAGCAATACGTAGTAAGAGAGTTACGTTGGTTGGGGTTGAGGTGTACAATTGATGTGAGCAATACGTAGTAAGAGAGTTACGTTTGTTGGGGTTGAGGTGTACAATTGATGTGAGCAATACGTAGTAAGAGAGTTACGTTGGTTGGGGTTGAGGTGTACAATTGATGTGAGCAATACGTAGTAAGTTACATGGGTTGGGGTTGAGGTGTACAATTGATGTGAGCAATACGTAGTAAGAGAGTTACATAGGTTGGGGTTGAGATGTACAATTGATGTGAGCAGTACATAGTAAGAGAGTTATATGGGTTGGGGTTGAGGTGTACAATTGATGTGAGCAATACGTAGTAAGAGAGTTATATGGGTTGGGGTTGAGATGTACAATTGATAGGAGCAATATGTAGTAAGAGAGTTACGTTGGTCGGGGTTGAGATGTACAATTGCTAGGAGCAATACGTAGTAAGAGAGTTACATGGGTTGGGGTTGAGATGTACAATTGATGTGAGCAGTACATAGTAAGAGAGTTATATGGATTGGGGTTGAGATGTACAATTGATGTGAGCAATACGTAGTAAGAGAGTTATATGGGTTGGGGTTGAGGTGTACAATTGATGTGAGCAATACGTAGTAAGAGAGTTACGTTGGTTGGGGTTGAGGTGTACAATTGATGTGAGCAATACGTAGTAAGAGAGTTACGTTTGTTGGGGTTGAGGTGTACAATTGATGTGAGCAATAAGTAGTAAGAGAGTTACGTTGGTTGGGGTTGAGGTGTACAATTGATGTGAGCAATACGTAGTTAGAAGATTAAATCTGTTGGGGTTGAGGTGTACAATTGATGTGAACAATATGTAGTAAGAGTTACGTTTGTTGGGGTTGAGGTGTACAATTGATGTGAGCAATACGTAGTAAGAGAGTTACATGGGTTGGGGTTGAGATGTACAATTGATGTGAGCAGTACATAGTAAGAGTTATATGGATTGGGGTTGAGGTGTACAATTGATGTGAGCAATACGTAGTAAGAGAGTTACATGGGTTGGGGTTGAGATGTACAATTGATGTGAGCAGTACATAGTAAGAGAGTTATATGGGTTGGGGTTGAGATGTACAATTGATGTGAGCAATACGTAGTAAGAGAGTTATATGGGTTGGGGTTGAGATGTACAATTAATAGGAGCAATATGTAGTAAGAGAGTTACGTTGGTCGGGGTTGAGATGTACAATTGCTAGGAGCAATACGTAGTAAGAGAGTTACATGGGTTGGGGTTGAGATGTACAATTGATGTGAGCAGTACATAGTAAGAGTTATATGGATTGGGGTTGAGATGTACAATTGATGTGAGCAATACGTAGTAAGAGAGTTATATGGGTTGGGGTTGAGGTGTACAATTGATGTGAGCAATACGTAGTAAGAGAGTTACGTTGGTTGGGGTTGAGGTGTACAATTGATGTGAGCAATACGTAGTAAGAGAGTTACGTTTGTTGGGGTTGAGGTGTACAATTGATGTGAGCAATACGTAGTAAGAGTTACGTTTGTTGGGGTTGAGGTGTACAATTGATGTGAGCAATACGTAGTAAGAGTTACGTTGGTTGGGGTTGAGGTGTACAATTGATGTGAGCAATACGTAGTAAGAGAGTTACGTTGGTTGGGGTTGAGGTGTACAATTGATGTGAGCAATACGTAGTAAGAGAGTTATATGGGTTGGGGTTGAGATGTACAATTGATAGGAGCAATACGTAGTAAGAGAGTTACGTTGGTCGGGGTTGAGATGTACAATTGCTAGGAGCAATACGTAGTAAGAGAGTTACATGGGTTGAGATGTACAATTGATGTGAGCAATACGTAGTAATAGAGTTTCATGGGTTGGGGTTGAGATGTACAATTGATGTGAGCAATACGTAGTAAGAGAGTTTCATGGGTTGGGGTTGAGATGTACAATTGATGTGAGCAATACGTAGTAAGAGAGTTACATGGGTTGGGGTTGAGATGTACAATTGATGTGAGCAATATGTAGTAAGAGAGTTATATGGGTTGGTGTTGAGATGTACAATTGATGTGAGCAATATGTAGTAAGAGAGTTATATGGGTTGGTGTTGAGATGTACAATTGATGTGAGCAATACATAGTAAGAGAGTTACGTTGGTTGGGGTTGAGATTTACAATTGAAGTGAGCAATACGTAGTAAGAGAGTTACATGGGTAGTAAGGGTTGAGGTGTACAATTGATGTGAGCAATACATAAGTAAGAGTTACATGGGTTGAGATGTACAATTGATGTGAGCAATACCTAGTAAGAGAGTTAACTGGGTTGGGGTTGAGGTGTACAATTGATGTGAGCAATACATAGTAAGAGAGTTACGTTGGTTGGGGTTGAGGTGTACAATTGATGTGAGCAATACGTAGTGAGAGTTACATGGGTTGGGGTTGAGACTACGTATTGCTCACATCAATTGTATACCTCAACCCATGTAACTCAATTACTACGTATTGCTCAAATCAATTGTATACCTCAACCCCAACCCATATAACTCTTACTACGTATTGCTCACATCAATTGTATACCTCAACCCATGTAACTCTCTTACTACGTATTGCTCACATCAATTGTACATCTCAACCCCAATCCATGTAACTCTTACTATGTATTGCTCACATCAATTGTATACCTCAAACCATGTAACTTATGTACAATTCATGTGAGCAATACATAGCAAGAGAGTTACAATGTTTGAGGTATACAATTGATGTGAGCAATACATCGTAAGAGAGTTATATGGGTTAGGGTTGAGCTGTACAATTGATGTGAGCAATACGTAGTAAGAGTTATATGGGTTGGGGTTGAGATGTACAATTGATATGAGCAATATGTAGTAAGAGAGTTATATGGGTTAGGGTTGAGCTGTACAATTGATGTGAGCAATACGTAGTAAGAGTTATATGGGTTGGGGTTGAGATGTACAATTGATAGGAGCAATACGTAGTAAGAGAGTTATATGGGTTGGGGTTGAGATGTACAATTGATAGGAGCAATACGTAGTAAGAGAGTTATATGGGTTGGGGTTGAGATGTACAATTGATAGGAGCAATACGTAGTAAGAGAGTTATATGGGTTGGGGTTGAGATGTACAATTGATAGGAGCAATACGTAGTAAGAGAGTTATATGGGTTGGGGTTGAGATGTACAATTGATGTGAGCAATACGTAGTAAGAGAGTTATATGGGTTGGGGTTGAGATGTACAATTGATAGGAGCAATACGTAGTAAGAGAGTTATATGGGTTGGGGTTGAGATGTACAATTGATAGGAGCAATACGTAGTAAGAGAGTTATATGGGTTGGGGTTGAGATGTACAATTGATAGGAGCAATACGTAGTAAGAGAGTTATATGGGTTGGGGTTGAGATGTACAATTGATAGGAGCAATACGTAGTAAGAGAGTTATATGGGTTGGGGTTGAGATGTACAATTGATGTGAGCAATACGTAGTAAGAGAGTTATATGGGTTGGGGTTGAGATGTACAATTGATAGGAGCAATACGTAGTAAGAGAGTTATATGGGTTGGGGTTGAGATGTACAATTGATAGGAGCAATACGTAGTAAGAGAGTTATATGGGTTGGGGTTGAGATGTACAATTGATAGGAGCAATACGTAGTAAGAGAGTTATATGGGTTGGGGTTGAGATGTACAATTGATAGGAGCAATACGTAGTAAGAGAGTTATATGGGTTGGGGTTGAGATGTACAATTGATAGGAGCAATACGTAGTAAGAGAGTTATATGGGTTGGGGTTGAGATGTACAATTGATGTGAGCAATACATAGTAAGAGAGTTACATGGGTTGAGGTTCAGAAGTACAATTGATGTGAGCAATACGTAGTAAGAGTTACGTTTGGTTGGGGTTGAGATGTACAATTGATGTGAGCAATACATAGTAAGAGAGTTACATGGGTTGAGGTTCAGAAGTACAATTGATGTGAGCAATACGTAGTAAGAGTTACGTTGGTTGAGGTATACAATTTATGTGAGCAATACGTAGTAAGGGTTGAGGTGTACAATTGATGTGAGCAATACATAAGTGAGTTACATGGGTTGAGGTATACAATTGATTTGAGCAATACGTAGTAAGAGTTACATGGGTTGGGGTTGAGATGTACAATTGATGTGAGCAATACATAGTAAGCGAGTTACATGGGTTGGGGTTGAGACTATGTATTGCTCACATCAATTGTACATCTCAACCCCAACCCATGTAACTCTCTTACTATGTATTGCTCACATCAATTGTACACCTCAACCCATGTAACTCTCTTACTATGTATTGCTCACATGAATTATACATAAGTTACATGGTTTGAGGTATACAATTGATGTGAGCAATACATAGTTACATGGGTTGGGGTTGAGATGTACAATTAATGTGAGCAATACGTAGTAAGAGAGTTATATGGGTTGGGGTTGAGATGTACAATTGATGTGAGCAATACCTAGTAAGAGAGTTAAATGGGTTGCGGTTGAGGTGAGCAATACGTAGTAAGAGAGTTACGTTGGTTGGGGTTGAGGTGTACAATTGATGTGAGCAATACGTAGTGAGAGTTACATGGGTTGGGGTTGAGACTACGTATTGCTCACATCAATTGTACATCTCAACCCATGTAACTCAATTACTACGTATTGCTCACATCAATTGTAAACCTCAACCCCAACCCATATAACTCTTACTACGTATTGCTCACATCAATTGTATACCTCAACCCATGTAACTCTCTTACTACGTATTGCTCACATCAATTGTATACCTCAACCCATGTAACTCTCTTACTACGTATTGCTCACATCAATTGTACATAAGAGTTACATGGTTTGAGGTATACAATTGATGGGAGCAATACATAGTAAGAGAGTTATATGCGTTGGGGTTGAGATGTACAATTGATGTAAGCAATACGTAGTAAGAGAGTTTATATGGGTTGGGGTTGAGATGTACAATTGATATGAGCAATACGTAGTAAGAGTTACATGGGTTGGGGTTGAGGTGTACAATTGATGTGAGCAATACGTAGTAAGAGTTACATGGTTTGGGGTTGAGATGTACAATTGATATGAGCAATACGTAGTAAGAGAGTTACATGGGTTGGGGTTGAGGTGTACAATTGATATGAGCAATACGTAGTAAGTGAGTTATATGGGTTGGGGTTGAGATGTACAATTGATGTGAGCAATACGTAGTAAGAGAGTTATATGAGTTAGGGTTGCGGTGTAGAAACTGTATGTGCAGGTTATTGTGAGAGAGGAACATGGGTTGGGGTGTATACAAGCTGTATGTGCAGGTTATTGTGAGAGAGGAACATGGGTTGGGGTGTATACAAGCTGTATGTGCAGGTTATTGTGAGAGAGGAACATGGGTTGGGGTGTATACAAGCTGTATGTGCAGGTTATAGTGAGAGAGGAGCATGGGTTGAGGATGCGGTATACAAGCTGTATGTGCAGGTTATAGTGGGAGAGGAGCATGGGTTGGGGTTGCGGTATACAAGCTGTATGTGCAGGTTATAGTGAGAGAGGTGCATGGGTTGGGGTTGCGGTATACAAGCTGTATGTGCAGGTTATAGTGAGAGAGGTGCATGGGTTGGGGTTGCGGTATACAAGCTGTATGTGCAGGTTATAGTGGGAGAGGTGCATGGGTTGGGGTTGCGGTATACAAGCTGTATGTGCAGGTTATAGTGAGAGAGGTGCATGGGTTGGGGTTGCGGTATACAAGCTGTATGTGCAGGTTATAGTGGGAGAGGTGCATGGGTTGGGGTTGCGGTATACAAGCTGTATGGGCAGGTTATAGTGGGAGAGGAACATGGGTTGGGGTTGTATGTGCAGGTTATAGTGGGAGAGGAGCATGGGTTGGGGTTGCGGTATACAAGCTGTATGTGCAGGTTATAGTGAGAGAGGTGCATGGGTTGGGGTTGCGGTATACAAGCTGTATGTGCAGGTTATAGTGGGAGAGGTGCATGGGTTGGGGTTGCGGTATACAAGCTGTATGGGCAGGTTATAGTGGGAGAGGAACATGGGTTGGGGTTGTATGTGCAGGTTATAGTGGGAGAGGAGCATGGGTTGGGGTTGCAGTATACAAGCTGTATGTGCAGGTTATAGTGGGAGTGGAGCATGGGTTGGGGTTGCTGTATACAAACTGTATGTGCAGGTTATAGTGGGAGAGGAGCATGGGTTGGGGTTGCGGTATACAAGCTGTATGTGCAGGTTATAGTGGGAGAGGTGCATGGGTTGGGGTTGCGGTATACAAGCTGTATGGGCAGGTTATAGTGGGAGTGGAGCATGGGTTGGGGTTGCGGTATACAAGCTGTATGTGCAGGTTATAGTGGGAGAGGAGCATGGGTTGGGGTTACTGTATACAAGCTGTATGTGCAGGTTATAGTGGGACAGAAGCATGGGTTGGGGTTGCGGTATACAAGCTGTATGTGCAGGTTATAGTGGGACAGAAGCATGGGTTGGGGTTGCGGTATACAAGCTGTATGTGCAGGTTATAGTGGGACAGAAGCAGGGGTTGGGGTTGCGGTATACAAGCTGTATGGGCAGGTTATAGTGGGAGTGGAGCATGGGTTGGGGTTGCGGTATACAAGCTGTATGTGCAGGTTATAGTGGGAGAGGAGCATGGGTTGGGGTTACTGTATACAAGCTGTATGTGCAGGTTATAGTGGGACAGAAGCATGGGTTGGGGTTGCGGTATACAAGCTGTATGTGCAGGTTATAGTGGGACAGAAGCATGGGTTGGGGTTGCGGTATACAAGCTGTATGTGCAGGTTATAGTGGGACAGAAGCATGGGTTGGGGTTGCGGTATACAAGCTGTATGGGCAGGTTATAGTGGGAGTGGAGCATGGGTTGGGGTTGCGGTATACAAGCTGTATGTGCAGGTTATAGTGGGAGAGGAGCATGGGTTGGGGTTGCGGTATACAAGCTGTATGTGCAGGTTATAGTGGGACAGAAGCATGGGTTGGGGTTGCGGTATACAAGCTGTATGTGCAGGTTATAGTGGGACAGAAGCATGGGTTGGGGTTGCGGTATACAAGCTGTATGTGCAGGTTATAGTGGGACAGAAGCATGGGTTGGGGTTGCGGTATACAAGCTGTATGTGCAGGTTATAGTGGGACAGAAGCATGGGTTGGGGTTGCGGTATACAAGCTGTATGTGCAGGTTATAGTGGGACAGAAGCATGGGTTGGGGTTACTGTATACAAGCTGTATGTGCAGGTTATAGTGGGAGAGGTGCATGGGTTGGGGTTGCGGTATACAAGCTGTATGGGCAGGTTATAGTGGGAGTGGAGCATGGGTTGGGGTTGCGGTATACAAGCTGTATGTGCAGGTTATAGTGGGAGAGGAGCATGGGTTGGGGTTGCGGTATACAAGCTGTATGTGCAGGTTATAGTGGGACAGAAGCATGGGTTGGGGTTGCGGTATACAAGCTGTATGTGCAGGTTATAGTGGGACAGAAGCATGGGTTGGGGTTGCGGTATACAAGCTGTATGTGCAGGTTTTAGTGGGACAGAAGCATGGGTTGGGGTTGCGGTATACAAGCTGTATGTGCAGGTTATAGTGGGAGAGGAGCATGGGTTGGGGTGGCGGAATACAAGCTGTATGTGCAGGTTATAGTGGGACAGAAGCATGGGTTGGGGTTGCGGTATACAAGCTGTATGTGCAGGTTATAGTGGGAGAGGAGCATGGGTTGGGGTTGCGGTATACAGGCTGTATGTGCAGGTTATAGTGGGAGAGGTGCATGGGTTGGGGTTGCGGTATACAAGCTGTATGTGCAGGTTATAGTGGGACAGAAGCATGGGTTGGGGTTGCGGTATACAAGCTGTATGTGCAGGTTATAGTGGGAGAGGAGCATGGGTTGGGGTTGCGGTATACAGGCTGTATGTGCAGGTTATAGTGGGAGAGGTGCATGGGTTGGGGTTGCGGTATACAAGCTGTACGTGCAGGTTATAGTGGGAGAGGAGCATGGGTTGGGGTTGCGGTATACAAGCTGTATGTGCAGGTTATAGTGGGAGAGGTGCATGGGTTGGGGTTGCGGTATACAAGTTGTATGTGCAGGTTATAGAGGGAGAGGAGCATGGGTTGGGGTTGCGGGGTACAAGCTGTATGTGCAGGTTATAGAGAGAGAGGAGCATGGGTTGGGGCGTGTGCAGGTTATAGTGGGAGAGGAGCATGGGTTGGGGTTGCGGTATTCAAGCTGTATGTGCAGGTTATAGTGGGAGAGGAGCATGGGTTGGGGTTGCGGTATACAAGCTGTATGTGCAGGTTATAGTGGGACAGAAGCATGGGTTGGGGTTGCGGTATACAAGCTGTATGTGCAGGTTATAGTGGGAGAGGAGCATGGGTTGGGGTTGCGGTATACAGGCTGTATGTGCAGGTTATAGTGGGAGAGGTGCATGGGTTGGGGTTGCGGTATACAAGCTGTACGTGCAGGTTATAGTGGGAGAGGAGCATGGGTTGGGGTTGCGGTATACAAGCTGTATGTGCAGGTTATAGTGGGAGAGGTGCATGGGTTGGGGTTGCGGTATACAAGTTGTATGTGCAGGTTATAGAGGGAGAGGAGCATGGGTTGGGGTTGCGGGGTACAAGCTGTATGTGCAGGTTATAGAGAGAGAGGAGCATGGGTTGGGGCGTGTGCAGGTTATAGTGGGAGAGGAGCATGGGTTGGGGTTGCGGTATTCAAGCTGTATGTGCAGGTTATAGTGGGAGAGGAGCATGGGTTGGGGTTGCGGTATTCAAGCTGTATGTGCAGGTTATAGTGGGAGAGGAGCATGGGTTGGGGTTGCGGTATTCAAGCTGTATGTGCAGGTTATAGTGGGACAGAAGCATGGGTTGGGGTTGCGGTATATAAGCTGTAAGAGCAGGTTATAGTGAGAGAGGAGCATGGGTTGGGGTTGCTGTATATGCAGGTTATAGTGGGAGAGGAGCATTGTTTGGGGTTGCGGTATACAAGCTGTATGTGCAGGTTATAGTGAGAGAGGAGCATGGGTTGGGGTTGCGGTATACAAGCTGTATGTGCAGGTATGTGTGTACAAGCTGTATGGGCAGGTTATAGTGGGAGAGGAGCATGGGTTGGGGTTGCGGTATACAAGCTGTATGTGCAGGTTATAGTGGGAGAGGAGCATGGGTTGGGGTTGCGGTATACAAGCTGTATTTGCAGGTTATAGTGAGAGAGGAGCATGGGTTGGGGTTGCGGTATACAAGCTGTATTTGCAGGTTATAGTGGGAGAGGAGCATGGGTTGGGGTTGCGGTATACAAGCTGTATTTGTAGGTTATAGTGAGAGAGGAGCATGGGTTGGGGTTGCGGTGTACAAGCTGTATGGGCAGGTAATAGTGGGAGTGGTGCATGGGTTGGTTGCGGTGTACAAGCTGTATGTGCAGGTTATAGAGGGAGAGGAGCATGGGTTGGGGTTGCGGTATACAAGCTGTATGTGCAGGTTATAGTGGGAGAGGTGCATGGGTTGGGGTTGCGGTATACAAGCTGTATGGGCAGGTTATAGTGGGAGTGGAGCATGGGTTGGGGTTGCGGTATACAAGCTGTATGTGCAGGTTATAGTGGGAGAGGAGCATGGGTTGGGGTTGCGGTATACAAGCTGTATGTGCAGGTTATAGTGGGACAGAAGCATGGGTTGGGGTTGCGGTATACAAGCTGTATGTGCAGGTTATAGTGGGACAGAAGCATGGGTTGGGGTTGCGGTATACAAGCTGTATGTGCAGGTTTTAGTGGGACAGAAGCATGGGTTGGGGTTGCGGTATACAAGCTGTATGTGCAGGTTATAGTGGGAGAGGAGCATGGGTTGGGGTGGCGGAATACAAGCTGTATGTGCAGGTTATAGTGGGACAGAAGCATGGGTTGGGGTTGCGGTATACAAGCTGTATGTGCAGGTTATAGTGGGAGAGGAGCATGGGTTGGGGTTGCGGTATACAAGCTGTATGTGCAGGTTATAGTGGGAGAGGTGCATGGGTTGGGGTTGCGGTATACAAGCTGTATGTGCAGGTTATAGTGGGACAGAAGCATGGGTTGGGGTTGCGGTATACAAGCTGTATGTGCAGGTTATAGTGGGAGAGGAGCATGGGTTGGGGTTGCGGTATACAGGCTGTATGTGCAGGTTATAGTGGGAGAGGTGCATGGGTTGGGGTTGCGGTATACAAGCTGTATGTGCAGGTTATAGTGGGAGAGGAGCATGGGTTGGGGTTGCGGTATACAAGCTGTATGTGCAGGTTATAGTGGGAGAGGTGCATGGGTTGGGGTTGCGGTATACAAGTTGTATGTGCAGGTTATAGAGGGAGAGGAGCATGGGTTGGGGTTGCGGGGTACAAGCTGTATGTGCAGGTTATAGAGAGAGAGGAGCATGGGTTGGGGCGTGTGCAGGTTATAGTGGGAGAGGAGCATGGGTTGGGGTTGCGGTATTCAAGCTGTATGTGCAGGTTATAGTGGGAGAGGAGCATGGGTTGGGGTTGCGGTATTCAAGCTGTATGTGCAGGTTATAGTGGGAGAGGAGCATGGGTTGGGGTTGCGGTATTCAAGCTGTATGTGCAGGTTATAGTGGGACAGAAGCATGGGTTGGGGTTGCGGTATATAAGCTGTAAGAGCAGGTTATAGTGAGAGAGGAGCATGGGTTGGGGTTGCTGTATATGCAGGTTATAGTGGGAGAGGAGCATTGTTTGGGGTTGCGGTATACAAGCTGTATGTGCAGGTTATAGTGAGAGAGGAGCATGGGTTGGGGTTGCGGTATACAAGCTGTATGTGCAGGTATGTGTGTACAAGCTGTATGGGCAGGTTATAGTGGGAGAGGAGCATGGGTTGGGGTTGCGGTATACAAGCTGTATGTGCAGGTTATAGTGGGAGAGGAGCATGGGTTGGGGTTGCGGTATACAAGCTGTATTTGCAGGTTATAGTGAGAGAGGAGCATGGGTTGGGGTTGCGGTATACAAGCTGTATTTGCAGGTTATAGTGGGAGAGGAGCATGGGTTGGGGTTGCGGTATACAAGCTGTATTTGTAGGTTATAGTGAGAGAGGAGCATGGGTTGGGGTTGCGGTGTACAAGCTGTATGGGCAGGTAATAGTGGGAGTGGTGCATGGGTTGGTTGCGGTGTGCAAGCTGTATGTGCAGGTTATAGTAAGAGAGGAACATGGGTTGGGGTTGCGGTATACAAGCTGTATGTGCAGGTTATAGTAAGAGAGGAGCATGGGTTGGGGTTGCGGTATACAAGCTGTATGTGCAGGTTATAGTAAGAGAGGAGCATGGGTTGGGGTTGCGGTATACAAGCTGTATGTGCAGATTATAGTAAGAGAGGAGCATGGGTTGGGGTTGCGGTATACAAGCTGTATGTGCAGGTTATAGTGGGAGAGGAGCATGGGTTGGGGTTGGGGTTGCGGTATACAAGCTGTATGTGCAGGTTATAGTGGGAGAGGAGCATGGGTTGGGGTTGCGGTATACAAGCTGTATGTGCAGGTTATAGTGGGAGAGGAGCATGGGTTGGGGTTGGGGTTGCGGTATACAAGCTGTTTGTGCAGGTTATAGTGGGAGAGGAGCATGGGTTGGGGTTGCGGTATACAAGCTGTATGTGCAGGTTATAGTGGGAGAGGAGCATGGGTTGGGGTTGGGGTTGCGGTATACAAGCTGTATGTGTAGGTTATAGTGGGAGAGGAGCATGGGTTGGGGTTGCTGTATACAAGCTGTATTTGCAGATTATAGTGAGAGAGTTGCATGGGTGGGGTTGCGGTATACAAGCTGTATGTGCAGGTTATAGTGGGACAGGAGCATGGGTTGGGGTTGCGGTATACAAGCTGTATGTGCAGGTTATAGTGGGAGAAGAGCATGGGTTGGGGTTGCGGTATACAAGCTGTATGTGCAGGTTGTAGTGGGAGAGGAGCATGGGTTGGGTCATATACAAGCTGTATGTGCAGGTTATAGTGGGAGTGGTGCATGGGTTGGGTCATATACAAGCTGTATGTGTAGGTTATAGTGAGAGAGGAGCATGGGTTGGGGTTGCGGTATACAAGCTGTATGTGCAGGTTATAGTGGGAGAGGTGCATGGGTTGGTTGCGGTGTGCAAGCTGTATGTGCAGGTTATAGTAAGAGAGGAACATGGGTTGGGGTTGCGGTATACAAGCTGTATGTGCAGGTTATAGTAAGAGAGGAGCATGGGTTGGGGTTGCGGTATACAAGCTGTATGTGCAGGTTATAGTAAGAGAGGAGCATGGGTTGGGGTTGCGGTATACAAGCTGTATGTGCAGATTATAGTAAGAGAGGAGCATGGGTTGGGGTTGCGGTATACAAGCTGTATGTGCAGGTTATAGTGGGAGAGGAGCATGGGTTGGGGTTGGGGTTGCGGTATACAAGCTGTATGTGCAGGTTATAGTGGGAGAGGAGCATGGGTTGGGGTTGCGGTATACAAGCTGTATGTGCAGGTTATAGTGGGAGAGGAGCATGGGTTGGGGTTGGGGTTGCGGTATACAAGCTGTTTGTGCAGGTTATAGTGGGAGAGGAGCATGGGTTGGGGTTGCGGTATACAAGCTGTATGTGCAGGTTATAGTGGGAGAGGAGCATGGGTTGGGGTTGGGGTTGCGGTATACAAGCTGTATGTGTAGGTTATAGTGGGAGAGGAGCATGGGTTGGGGTTGCTGTATACAAGCTGTATTTGCAGATTATAGTGAGAGAGTTGCATGGGTGGGGTTGCGGTATACAAGCTGTATGTGCAGGTTATAGTGGGACAGGAGCATGGGTTGGGGTTGCGGTATACAAGCTGTATGTGCAGGTTATAGTGGGAGAGGAGCATGGGTTGGGGTTGCGGTATACAAGCTGTATGTGCAGGTTGTAGTGGGAGAGGAGCATGGGTTGGGTCATATACAAGCTGTATGTGCAGGTTATAGTGGGAGTGGTGCATGGGTTGGGTCATATACAAGCTGTATGTGTAGGTTATAGTGAGAGAGGAGCATGGGTTGGGGTTGCGGTATACAAGCTGTATGTGCAGGTTATAGTGGGAGAGGTGCATAGGTTGGGGTTGCGGTATGCAAGCTGTATGTGCAGGTTATAGTGGGAGAGGAGCATGGGTTGGGGTTGCGGTATACAGGTTGTATGTGCAGGTTATAGTGGGAGAGGAGCATGGGTTGGGGTTGCTGTATACAGGTTGTATGTGCAGGTTATAGTGGGACTGGAGCATGGGTTGGGGTTGCGGTATACAAGCTGTATTTGCAGGTTATAGTGAGAGAGGAGCATGGTTTGGGGTTGCGGTATACAGGCTGTATGTGCAGGTTATAGTGGGAGAGGAGCATGGTTTGGGGTTGCGGTATACAGGTTGTATGTGCAGGTTATAGTGGGAGAGGAGCATGGGTTTGGGGTTGCGGTATACAAGCTGTATGTGCAGGTTATAGTGAGAGAGGAGCATGGTTTGGGGTTGCGGTATACAGGCTGTATGTGCAGGTTATAGTGGGAGAGGAGCATGGGTTGGGGTATACAAGATGTATGTGCAGGTTATAGTGGGAGAGGAGCATGAGTTGGGGTTGCGGTATACAAGCTGTATGTGCAGGTTATAGTGGGACAGGAGCATGGGTTGGGGTAGCGGTATACAAGCTGTATGTGCAGGTTATAGTGAGAGAGGAGCATGGGTTGGGGTATACAAGATGTATGTGCAGGTATGTGTGTACAAGCTGTATGGGCAGGTTATAGTGGGAGAGGAGCATGCGTTGGGGTTGCGGTATACAAGCTGTATGTGCAGGTTATAGTGAGAGAGGAGCATGGGTTGGGGTTGCGGTATACAAGCTGTATGTGCAGGTATGTGTGTACAAGCTGTATGGGCAGGTTATAGTGGGAGAGGAGCATGGGTTGGGGTTGCGGTATACAAGCTGTATGTGCAGGTTATAGTGGGAGAGGAGCATGGGTTGGGGTTGCGGTATACAAGCTGTATTTGCAGGTTATAGTGAGAGAGGAGCATGGGTTGGGGTTGCGGTATACAAGCTGTATTTGCAGGTTATAGTGGGAGAGGAGCATGGGTTGGGGTATACAAGATGTATGTGCAGGTTATAGTGGGAGAGGAGCATGAGTTGGGGTTGCGGTATACAAGCTGTATGTGCAGGTTATAGTGGGACAGGAGCATGGGTTGGGGTTGCGGTATACAAGCTGTATGTGCAGGTTATAGTGAGAGAGGAGCATGGGTTGGGGTATACAAGATGTATGTGCAGGTTATTGTGAGAGAGGAGCATGGGTTGGGTCATATACAAGCTGTATGTGCAGGTTATAGTGGGAGTGGTGCATGGGTTGGGTCATATACAAGCTGTATGTGCAGGTTATAGTGGGAGTGGTGCATTGGTTGGGTCATATAGAAGCTGTATGTGCAGGTTATAGTGGGAGAGGAACATGGGTTGGGTCATATACAAGCTGTATTTGCAGGTTATAGTGGGACAGGAGCATGGGTTGGGGTTGCGGTATACAAGCTGTATGTGCAGGTTATAGTGGGAGAGGAGCATTGTTTGGGGTTGCGGTATACAAGCTGTATGTGCAGGTTATAGTGGGAGAGGAGCATAGGTTGGGTCATATACAAGCTTTAGTTGCAGGTTATAGTGGGACATGAGCATGGGTTGGTGTTGCTGTATATAGGGGGCAGAAGGCATGTGCGGGGACAATTATTGTTTGGGCACAAGTATCTCCCTTGCTCTGACCTGTCTCTATTGTTTTTCAGCGCTCCGCTCACAACGCTGCACTTAGGGGGTTTATCCGTTATGGCTGGCGATGGAGCTGGAGAGTAGCCGCTTTTGTCACCATCTTTAAGTAAGTACCTGTAGCTTCCGTCCTCTTCCTTTCTATTTTATTTTGTATGCGTTTTGGGGTAGAAAATACAATGAAATGAGTAGAGTGAGACCCACTTTACTACTACTGATTCCTACTGATATGTATTTGATTTTGCAAGCCCCATAATACTTTTTCATTTAACAGTATTCTCAGATAAAGAAACAGGCTGGCACACCCAAATACTTCATCGATTTATTAAACACATGGGCAGCTGTAACAGAAGAACAATGTTTCTTTCATGTAATTAACAAGAGTCCATGAGCTAGTGACGTATGGGATATACATTCCTACCAGGAGGGGCAAAGTTTCCCAAACCTTAAAATGCCTATAAATACACCCCTCACCACACCCACAAATCAGTTTTACAAACTTTGCCTCCAACGGAGGTGGTGAAGTAAGTTTGTGCTAGATTCTACGTTGATATGCGCTCCGCAGCAAGTTGGAGCCCGGTTTTCCTCTCAGCGTGCAGTGAATGTCAGAGGGATGTGAGGAGAGTATTGCCTATTGAATGCAGTGATCTCCTTCTACGGGGTCTATTTCATAAGGTTCTCTGTTATCGGTCGTAGAGATTCATCTCTTACCTCCCTTTTCAGATCGACGATATACTCTTATATTTACCATTTCCTCTACTGATTCTCGTTTCAGTACTGGTTTGGCTTTCTACAAACATGTAGATGAGTGTCCTGGGGTAAGTATGTCTTATTTTCTGTGACACTCTAAGCTATGGTTGGGCAATTTATTTATAAAGTTCTAAATATATGTATTCAAACATTTATTTGCCTTGACTCAGAATGTTCAACTTTCCTTATTTCCAGACAGTCAGTTTCATATTTGGGATTATGCTTTAAATTATCATATTTTTTCTTACCTCAAAAATTTGACTTTTTTCCCTGTGGGCTGTTAGGCTCGCGGGGGCTGAAAATGCTTCATTTTATTGCGTCATTCTTGGCGCGGACTTTTTTGGCGCAAAAATTCTTTTCCGTTTCCGGCGTCATACGTGTCGCCGGAAGTTGCGTAATTTTTGACGTTATTTTGCGCCAAAAATGTCGGCGTTCCGGATGTGGCGTCATTTTTGGCGCCAAAAGCATTTAGGCGCCAAATAATGTGGGCGTCTTATTTGGCGCCAAGAAATATGGGCGTCGCTTTTGTCTCCACATTATTTCAGTCTCATTTTTCATTTGCTTCTGGTTGCTAGAAGCTTGATGTTTGGCATTTTTTTCCCATTCCTGAAACTGTCTTATAAGGAATTTGATCTATTTTGCTTTATATGTTGTTTTTTCTCTTACATATTGCAAGATGTCTCACGTTGCATCTGAGCCAGAAGATACTACAGGAAAACCACTGCCTGCTGGATCTACCAAAGCTAAGTGTATCTGCTGTAAACTTTTGGTAGCTATTCCTCCAGCTGTTGTTTGTAATAATTGTCATGACAAACTTGTTAAAGCAGATAATATTTCCTTTAGTGATGTACCATTGCCTGTTGCAGTTCCCTCAACATCTAAGGTGCAGAATGTTCCTGATAACATAAGAGATTTTGTTTCTGAATCCATAAAGAAGGCTTTGTCTGTTATTTCTCCTTCTAGTAAACGTAAAAAGTCTTTTAAATCTTCTCTCTCTACAGATGAATTTTTAAATGAACACCATCATTCTGATTCTTTGGACTCTTCTGGTTCAGAGGATTCTGTCTCAGAGATTGATGCTGATAAATCTTCATATTTATTTAAGATGGAATTTATTCGCTCTTTACTTAAAGAAGTACTAATTGCTTTAGAAATAGAGGATTCTAGTCCTCTTGATACTAATTCTATACGTTTGGATAAGGTTTTTAAAGCTCCTGCGGTTATTCCAGAAGTCTTTCCTGTTCCTAATGCTATTTCTGCAGTAATTGCTAAGGAATGGGATAAATTGGGTAATTCATTTACTCCTTCTAAACGTTTTAAGCAATTATATCCTGTTCCGCCTGACAGGTTAGAATTTTGGGACAAAATCCCTAAAGTTGATGGGGCTATTTCTACCCTTGCTAAACGTACTACCATTCCTACGTCAGATGGTACCTCGTTTAAGGATCCTTTAGATAGAAAAATTGAATCTTTTCTAAGAAAAGCTTATCTATGTTCAGGTAATCTTCTTAGACCTGCTATATCATTGGCTGATGTTGCTGCAGCTTCAACTTTTTGGTTGGAAACTCTAGCGCAACAAGTAACAAATCGTGATTCTCATGATATTATTATTCTTCTCCAGCATGCTAATAATTTCATCTGTGATGCCATTTTTGATATTATTAGAGTTGATGTTAGATTTATGTCTCTGGCTATCTTAGCCAGAAGAGCTTTATGGCTTAAGACTTGGAATGCTGATATGGCTTCTAAATCAACTCTACTTTCCATTTCTTTCCAGGGAAACAAATTATTTGGTTCTCAGTTGGATTCTATTATTTCAACTGTTACTGGTGGGAAAGGAACTTTTTTACCACAGGATAAAAAGTCTAAAGGTAAAAACAGGGCTAACAATCGTTTTCGTTCCTTTCGTTTCAACAAAGAACAAAAGCCTGATCCTTCGTCCTCAGGAGCAGTTTCAGTTTGGAAACCATCTCCAGTCTGGAATAAATCCAAGCCTGCTAGAAAGGCAAAGCCTGCTTCTAAGTTCACATGAAGGTACGGCCCTCATTCCAGTTCAGCTGGTAGGGGGCAGGTTACGTTTTTTTCAAAGAAATTTGGATCAATTCTGTTCACAATCTTTGGATTCAGAACATTGTTTCAGAAGGGTACAGAATTGGTTTCAAGATGAGACCTCCTGCAAAGAGATTTTTTCTTTCCCATGTCCCAGTAAATCCAGTGAAAGCTCAAGCATTTCTGAATTGTGTTTCAGATCTAGAGTTGGCTGGAGTAATTATGCCAGTTCCAGTTCCGGAACAGGGGATGGGGTTTTATTCAAATCTCTTCATTGTACCAAAGAAGGAGAATTCCTTCAGACCAGTTCTGGATCAAAAATTATTGAATCGTTCTGTAAGGATACCAACGTTCAAGATGGTAACTGTAAGGACTATATTGCCTTTTGTTCAGCAAGGGAATTATATGTCCACAATAGATTTACAGGATGCATATCTGCATATTCCGATTCATCCAGATCATTATCAGTTCCTGAGATTCTCTTTTCTAGACAAGCATTACCAATTTGTGGCTCTACCGTTTGGCCTTGCTACAGCTCCAAGAATTTTCACAAAGATTCTCGGTGCCCTTCTGTCTGTAATCAGAGAACAGGGTATTGTGGTATTTCCTTATTTGGACGATATCTTGGTACTTGCTCCGTCTTTACATTTAGCAGAGTCTCATACGAATCGACTTGTGTTGTTTCTTCAAGATCATGGTTGGAGGATCAATTTACCAAAAAGTTCTTTGATTCCTCAAACAAGGGTAACCTTTCTGGGTTTCCAGATAGATTCAGTGTCCATGACTTTGTCTTTAACAGACAAGAGACGTCTAAAATTGATTACAGCCTGTCGAAACCTTCAGTCTCAATCATTCCCTTCGGTAGCCTTATGCATGGAAATTCTAGGTCTTATGACTGCTGCATCGGACGCGATCCCCTTTGCTCGTTTTCACATGCGACCTCTTCAGCTCTGTATGCTGAACCAATGGTGCAGGGATTACACGAAGATATATCAATTATTATCTTTAAAACCGATTGTTCGGCACTCTCTAACGTGGTGGACAGATCACCATCGTTTAATTCAGGGGGCTTCTTTTGTTCTTCCGACCTGGACTGTAATTTCAACAGATGCAAGTCTCACAGGTTGGGGAGCTGTGTGGGGATCTCTGACGGCACAAGGAGTTTGGGAATCTCAGGAGGTGAGATTACCGATCAATATCTTGGAACTCCGTGCAGTTTTCAGAGCTCTTCAGTTTTGGCCTCTTCTGAAGAGAGAATCGTTCATTTGTTTTCAGACAGACAATGTCACAACTGTGGCATACATCAATCATCAAGGAGGGACTCACAGTCCTCTGGCTATGAAAGAAGTATCTCGATTTTTGGTTTGGGCGGAATCCAGCTCCTGTCTAATCTCTGCGGTTCATATCCCAGGTGTAGACAATTGGGAAGCGGATTATCTCAGTCGCCAAACGTTGCATCCGGGCGAATGGTCTCTTCACCCAGAGGTATTTCTTCAGATTGTTCAATTGTGGGGGCTCCCAGAGATAGATCTGATGGCCTCTCATCTAAACAAGAAACTTCCCAGGTATCTGTCCAGATCCCGGGATCCTCAGGCGGAGGCAGTGGATGCATTATCACTTCCTTGGAAGTATCATCCTGCCTATATCTTTCCGCCTCTAGTTCTTCTTCCAAGAGTAATCTCCAAGATTCTGAGGGAATGCTCGTTTGTTCTGCTAATAGCTCCGGCATGGCCTCACAGGTTTTGGTATGCGGATCTTGTCCGGATGGCATCTTGCCAGCCATGGACTCTTCCGTTAAGACCAGACCTTCTGTCACAAGGTCCTTTTTTCCATCCGGATCTGAAATCCTTAAATTTTAAGGTATGGAGATTGAACGCTTGATTCTTGGTCATAGAGGTTTCTCTGACTCCGTGATTAATACTATGTTACAGGCTCGTAAATCTGTATCTCGAGAGATATATTATAGAGTCTGGAAGACTTATATTTCTTGGTGTCTTTCTCATCATTTTTCTTGGCATTCTTTTAGAATACCGAGAATTTTACAGTTTCTTCAGGATGGTTTAGATAAGGGTTTGTCCGCAAGTTCTTTGAAAGGACAAATCCGCTCTTTCTGTTCTTTTTCACAGAAAGATTGCTATTCTTCCTGATATTCATTGTTTTGTACAAGCTTTGGTTCGTATAAAACCTGTCATTAAGTCAATTTCTCCTCCTTGGAGTTTGAATTTGGTTCTGGGAGCTCTTCAAGCTCCTCCGTTTGAACCTATGCATTCATTGGACATTAAATTACTTTCTTGGAAAGTTTTGTTCCTTTTGGCCATCTCTTCTGCTAGAAGAGTTTCTGAATTATCTGCTCTTTCGTGTGAGTCTCCTTTTCTGATTTTTCATCAGGATAAGGCGGTGTTGCGAACTTCTTTTGAATTTTTACCTAAAGTTGTGAATTCCAACAACATTAGTAGAGAAATTGTGGTTCCTTCATTATGTCCTAATCCTAAGAATTCTAAGGAGAAATCATTGCATTCTTTGGATGTTGTTAGAGCTTTGAAATATTATGTTGAAGCTACGAAATCTTTCCGTAAGACTTCTAGTCTATTTGTTATCTTTTCCGGTTCTAGGAAAGGCCAGAAAGCTTCTGCCATTTCTTTGGCATCTTGGTTGAAATCTTTAATTCATCTTGCCTATGTTGAGTCGGGTAAAACTCCGCCTCAAAGAATTACAGCTCATTCTACTAGGTCAGTTTCTACTTCCTGGGCGTTTAGGAATGAAGCTTCGGTTGACCAGATCTGCAAAGCAGCAACTTGGTCCTCTTTGCATACTTTTACTAAATTCTACCATTTTGATGTATTTTCTTCTTCTGAAGCAGTTTTTGGTAGAAAAACTGCTTCAGGCAGCGGTTTCAGTTTGAATCTTCTGCTTATGTTTTTTGTTAAACTTTATTTTGGGTGTGGATTATTTTCAGCAGGAATTGGCTGTCTTTATTTTATCCCTCCCTCTCTAGTGACTCTTGTGTGGAAAGATCCACATCTTGGGTAGTCATTATCCCATACGTCACTAGCTCATGGACTCTTGTTAATTACATGAAAGAAAACATAATTTATGTAAGAACTTACCTGATAAATTCATTTCTTTCATATTAACAAGAGTCCATGAGGCCCACCCTTTTTTGTGGTGGTTATGATTTTTTTGTATAAAGCACAATTATTCCAATTCCTTATTTTATATGCTTCGCACTTTTTTCTTATCACCCCACTTCTTGGCTATTCGTTAAACTGATTTGTGGGTGTGGTGAGGGGTGTATTTATAGGCATTTTAAGGTTTGGGAAACTTTGCCCCTCCTGGTAGGAATGTATATCCCATACGTCACTAGCTCATGGACTCTTGTTAATATGAAAGAAATGAATTTATCAGGTAAGTTCTTACATAAATTATGTTTTTAGGGCTCCCGCCCCTTCCTCAGGCTCAACAATTATGACGATACACACCCATAGTAAAATATCATATAGTCCGACCTATATCATAAACAAAGATACTGAAACACACACCAAAAATATTGAATATTAAATTGCCATACACTAATGGAAGATAGATTACAAAAAACATGCCAATTCTATTCTCAATTGAGGCCCTTTTGATACAAAGTACTCGGCTTATGTATCCACATGGGCTCTTTTTTTTAATATTTTATGTATATCAAACCCAGAGAACCCTTAGGGACAAAGTCTAATACCATGAACCTTGGTTGATTTGTTTGATGCCCCTCCTCATGAAAAGTGGAAGGTACTGGGAAATGTGCCAATTTAGATTTATGCTCTTTTACTGTTTGTGGGAAGTTCCCCCAACATATAACCAGCCACGTGAGCGCATAGACAACAAAAGTAGACAAATGTGAAATAGTTAATGTCTTCCCTGAGTTTGGATGGCAATTGTATCGTCCCTGATAATGCTATTACAATGAGAGCATTTAAGGCAAGGAAGTGTACCATTTTGGTTAAGTTTAAGAACAGATTGTTTATAATATATGTGTAATTGCTCGGCCGTAACTGTTTACCACTAGAGTTATCCTTACTGAATGCTGCTTAGGGCAGATTCTGAAACTCTTCAGTATTAAGCATTAAATTCCTAAGCATAAACTATTTTTTACAAAGGATTTAATGTGAGCTATGGTTAGAAACAAAGGCCAATTTACATGTTCCAACCTGATTTTTCTACACTGGTACCAGGTCAATAGTGGCCAGTTCTTCCCTAGAATACCCTCTTCTCAACAAATCACTCATTTCTCTTCACCCAAGTGAAGGATCAGATACTGTCCTCATAACTCTCAGTATTGAGATTTCTGTACAAATACCTTGGGGGGGGGGTAACTTTGTTGTAACATGAGATTTCTGTACAAATACCTTGGGGGGGGGGGTAACTTTGTTGTAACATGAGTTTTCCTATCTGTGGGCTCCTCAGATAACCCCTTGGTGCATAAAAAGCCACACCTTAGATCACAATCATGTCCCAACACTTATATTTAAATAGGATTTTATTTCAAATTAAAATGCTTTTCTATCTATATAAACCTTGTTTAAAGGACCAGTCAACACAGGAGATTTGTATGATCAACAAATGCAAGATAACAAGACAATGCAATAGCACTTAGTCTGAACTTAAAATGAGTAGTAGATTTTTTTTCTGACAATTTTAAGTGATGTCTTTTTCCACTCCCCCTGTACCATGTGACAGCCATCAGCCAATCACAAATGCATACACGTACCATGTGACAGCCATCAGCCATTAACAAATGCATACACGTACCATGTGACAGCCATCAGCCATTAACAAATGCATACACGTACCATGTGACAGCCATTCACAAATGCATACACGCTTATTCTTGCACATGCTCAGTAGGAGCTGGTGACTCAAAAAGTTTCAATATAAAAATAATGTGCACATTTTGTTAATGGAAGTAAATTGGAAATTTGTTTAAAATGGCTGCTCTATCTGAATGAGAGTTTAATTTTGATTGAGTGTCCCTTTTAGACACATTCTAATGTAAAGGTTATTCATCCTGAAATATAGATTAGCTTTTAGTTTGTATAGCAAGATGCTGTGTTACAGTACCAACAGTGTACCAAGGGTTAATACCAGGGAACAACGTCCTGCATAGGGAATCAGCAATTCACAAACCAGCCAGTTTTCAGGTTTAAACAGAATGACTACCTTATTTGAAGGCAGCACACAGATTTATACACCCTGGCTTCAGGTTACAAAGGGCATTGGTTTAACAGTAAAGCAAACATATGAACAATGCATCAAACCTCTAACAATTGTCTATTCACAGGTAAAACAGATTAACATATTAAGTACTCAGACAATCTGATGTCGGGCAGTCTAGTTAACATAATCACACAAGGACACAATCAGTTTACCCAGACAGACTCCTGAGACACAATCAGATCTTAAACATACATAGAATACATCTTATTACAGAATATAGGAACAGTTCTTATTAGCTATAAAGTCTTTTATGCCCACTTGGCTTATAGAGTCACAATTGCTCCCACAAGGGGCACTCACACCCTGTACCCATCCTGTATTTATGGATACAGGGTGACATAGACATAAGACAGAGTTATGAAAGTACATGGGGTGTCCAGCATATAAAATTCCATATTTCCATGCAGTCTCTGGGTATCCTTAAGCCCATGTACCTCCAGCCCAAAGAATGTTCTATAACAGGCCCTCCAATGTACAGTGGCGAGATTGGTTTTGTCACATCTCTCCCCTTTTCCAAACAGACTAACAGGGTATCTGACCTCCTGCCGGTCAGTGCCCTGGTTAGTCCAGCAACCCACCCATAAAACACAATTAGTAGTACAGCCCACCCACAATAAATGGTTACTACACCTGAGTACGGGGAAAACTTGTCCATGTCCAGGTGCCTCACCACAGCTGTGTGGGGGACTGGTACGCTGAATTGGTGGGTTGCGAGGTGGGCAGAGACCAGCTGTACTCTGCCCCGGTGCCAGCACTACCATGGAAGTAGCCTGGTGGGAGCCTGGTTGCTGGAGGGGAAGACCGACTGTCTCCCCTTCGGATACATAGCTGTGCTGCTGGAGGGGGAGACCAATCGTCTCCCCTTTGGCTAAACAGCCGTGTTGCTGGGGGACAGGACCATCAAACTCCTCTCCCTCTGGTTGTCATGCTCGGCTGTCCAGGGTATATACTGTGCCATATACCACCAGAGCGCCTGGTAGGCATGTCAGTTTGCTGGGACAATCCATCTGTATTCCCGTTATGAGAGAGAATTCCTGTCCATACAAACAAGGGTTCAAATTCCTCAGTGCCCAGACCAGGGCCAAACAGTCCTTCAAAATCCCATCAGCTTCTTTACGAGTTTTCTGTACCTGCTCTTTATAGGTATCCACAATCCCTTCATACTGACATAGGGTGCCCTTGAGTTGCTGCACCTCACTATGAGCCAGCGTCAGCTTCTCCTCCAGTGTCGCTAAGTTTGTCTTTAATGTTTCATGTTCCACTCTCAAGCTGGTGTTTTCTGCAGTCTGTCGGTGCAGCTTGTCTAGCAGAGATTCCTGTTCTAAACGTGCTTTTTCCTCTGCGCTCCTCTTCTCCTTCATCAGCGCATTGTAACGGGACTTCCACGTATCAATAGCGGATAGAGATTTACTGAGCTCAGCGTCCTGGGGCTTAGCAGCAGGTGGGTCAGTCTCTGCTGCACGGATCTGGGCACGGGTAGTCACAGAGTTAACATCAGCGGGACCCATAGGAGCGTAGGCAGAAACAAGGGGGGCCAAGTCATTTCCAAGAAGAACATCAGCGGGTAAGTCCTTCTTGACCCCCACATTCACAGGTCTAGCGCCCACTCCCCAATCCAAATGTACCCTGGCAACAGGTAGGCGGAACACATCGCCCCCTGCTACCCTCACAGCCACAGTGTCTCCAGTGTACTGTTTCTCAGACACCAAGTTCTTTTGAAGCAAGGTCATGGTAGCACCAGTATCCCGTAGACCACTGACCTTCTTCCCATTCACTTTAACCAGTTGCCGGTTATTCCGGTGGGCAGCTTGCACAAGGTCTGCCTCATGTAGGATGCTCCAGCATTCTTGCGCCTCTACGTAGCGGGCCGCAGGCTGAGGATTACGTTGGATTCCGCTGGCGGGTCTTCTCCAGGACTGCGCTTGGTTCGCTGCGTTTAGGGGACACTCTGGTCTTTTGTGCCCTAGTTGCTTACATCTAAAGCACCGAATAGGTTGTGAGTAGCACCGCAGGGCTCTCTGAGGGTAGTTCGTGGCCGGAGGCCGTGTGGTATAGTGGTGCACCGGGGTTTGGTAACTGGCAGCTGCTGGGGTGACTGGGGGTTTGTACTCCACTCTAGCAGGGGGCTTAGTGGTAGCAGTGTCCAGTTTGCGGGCATCCGTATACTCATCTGCCAAGCGAGCCGATTCCTGCAGGGTGGAGGGTTTACGGTCCCGAACCCACTCTCGAACTCCTGCGGGTAATTTGTCGAAGCAATGTTCCAACAGGAATAGCTGCAGCACCTCTTCCCCAGATATGGCTTGGCACCCCGCTATCCAGTGAGCTGCTGTGCGGTGCACCTTACATGCCCACTCAAGGTAGGAATCTCCAGCTAATTTAACAGTGTCTCTGAACCGTCTCCGGTATGCCTCCGGTGTAACCGCATACCTGGAGAGCAGAGCCTCTTTTACAGTATTATAATCCCTGACTTCCTCATCTGGAATGGCCCGAAAAGCCTCTCTGGCCCGGCCGGATAATTTTCCAGATAATATCGTGACCCAGTCCTCTGCGGGTACCTTGTGTAGTGCACATTGCCTCTCAAAATCCGCAAGGTACCCATCAATCTCTCCTTCTGTTTCCAGGAAGTTTTTTAAAAGCTGCAAAATTTACTTTTCTCTTTTCCATCTTAGTCAGTATTGTAATAATCCCCCTCTTCCTGAGGTTACTGGCTTGTGTAGTTGCTCTTCTGGGCGATAAGGTTCATTCCGTCGCTGCCACCAATGTTACGGTACCAACAGTGTACCAAGGGTTAATACCAGGGAACAACGTCCTGCATAGGGAATCAGCAATTCACAACCCAGCCAGTTTTCAGGTTTAAACAGAATGACTACTTTATTTGAAGGCAGCACACAGATTTATACACCCTGGGTTCAGGTTACAAAGGGCATTGGTTTAACAGTAAAGCAAACATATGAACAATGCATCAAACCTCTAACAATTGTCTATTCACAGGTAAAACAGATTAACATATTAAGTACTCAGACAATCTGATGTTGGGCAGTCTAGTTAACATAATCACACAAGGACACAATCAGTTTACCCAGACAGACTCCTGAGACACAATCAGATCTTAAACATACATAGAATACATCTTATTACTGAATATAGGAACAGTTCTTATTAGCTATAAAGTCTTTTATGCCCACTTGGCTTATAGAGTCACAATTGCTCCCACAAGGGGCACTCACATCCTGTACCCATCCTGTATTTATGGATACAGGGTGACATAGACATAAGACAGAGTTATGAAAGTACATGGGGTGTCCAGCATATAAAATTCCATATTTCCATGCAGTCTCTGGGTATCCTTAAGCCCATGTACTTCCAGCCCAAAGAATGTTCCATAACGGGCCCTCCAATGTACAGTGGCGAGATTGGTTTTGTCACATGCTGTATATTCAGGGCTGTAATTATATAGCGAGATGCTGTATAGTCGTGTGTAATGTGTAATTATATAGTGAGATGCTGTATAGTCATGTGTGTAATGTGTAATTATATAGTGAGATGCTGTATAGTCATGTGTGTAATTATATAGTGAGATGCTGTATAGTCATGTGTGTAATTATATACTGAGATGTTGTATAGTCATGTGTGTAATGTGTAATTATATAGTGAGATGCTGTATAGTCATGTGTGTAATTATATAGTGAGATGCTGTATAGTCATGTGTGTAATTATATAGTGAGATGCTATATAGTCATGTGTGTAATATGTAATTATATAGGGAGATGCTGTATAGTCATCTGTGTAATTATATAGTGAGATGCTGTATAGTCATGTGTGTAATTATATAGTGAGATGCTATATAGTCATGTGTGTAATATGTAATTATATAGTGAGATGCTGTATAGTCATGTGTGTAATTATATAGTGAGATGCTGTATAGTCATGTGTGTAATGTGTAATTATATAGTGAGATGCTGTATAGTCATGTGTGTAATTATATAGTGAGATGCTGTATAGTCATGTGTGTAATTATATAGTGAGATGCTGTATAGTCATGTGTGTAATGTGTAATTATATAGTGAGATGCTGTATAGTCATGTGTGTAATGTGTAATTATATAGTGAGATGCTGTATAGTCATGTGTGTAATGTGTAATTATATAGTGAGATGCTGTATAGTCATGTGTGTAATTATATAGTGAGATGCTGTATAGTCATGTGTGTAATTATATAGTGAGATGCTGTATAGTCATTTGTGTAATTATATAGTGAGATGCTGTATAGTCATGTGTGTAATGTGTAATTATATAGTGAGATGCTGTATAGTCATGTGTGTAATTATATAGTGAGATGCTGTATAGTCATGTGTGTAATATGTAATTATATAGTGAGATGCTGTATAGTCATGTGTGTAATTATATAGTGAGATGCTGTATAGTCATGTGTGTAATGTGTAATTATATAGTGAGATGCTGTATAGTCATGTGTGTAATGTGTAATTATATAGTGAGATGCTGTATAGTCATGTGTGTAATTATATAGCGAGATGCTGTATTGTCATTTGTGTAATTATATAGTGAGATGCTGTATAGTCATGTGTGTAATGTGTAATTATATAGTGAGATGCTGTATAGTCATGTGTGTAATTATATAGTGAGATGCTGTATAGTCATGTGTGTAATTTTATAGTGAGATGCTGTATAGTCATTGGTGTAATGTGTAATTACTATAGTGAGATGCTGTTAGAGTCATGTGTGTAATGTGTAATTATATAGTGAGATGCTTGTAGTAGTCATTTGTGTAATTATATAGTGAGATGCTGTATAGTCCCATGTGAGTAATGTGTAATTATATAGTGGAGATGCTTGTATAGTCATGTGTGTAATGTGTAATTATATAGTGAGATGCTGTATAGTCATGTGTGTAATTATATAGTGAGATGCTGTATAGTCATGTGTGTAATTATAGTGAGTTGCTGTATAGTCATTTGTGTAATTATATAGTGAGATGCTGTATAGTCATGTGTGTAATGTGTAATTATATAGTGAGATGCTGTATAGTCATGTGTGTAATTATATAGTGAGATGCTGTATAGTCATTTGTGTAATTATATAGTGAGATGCTGTATAGTCATTTGTGTAATTATATAGTGAGATGCTGTATAGTCATGTGTGTAATGTGTAATTATATAGTGAGATGCTGTATAGTCATTTGTGTAATTATATAGTGAGATGCTGTATAGTCATGTGTGTAATGTGTAATTATATAGTGAGATGTTGTATAGTCATGTGTGTAATTATATAGTGAGATGTTGTATAGTCATGTGTGTAATTATATACTGAGATGCTGTATAGTCATGTGTGTAATTATATAGTGAGATGTTGTATAGTCATGTGTGTAATTATATAGTGAGATGCTGTATAGTCATGTGTGTAATTATATAGTGAGATGCTGTATAGTCATGTATGTAATTATATAGTGAGATTGCTGTATAGTCATGTGTGTAATGTGTAATTATATAGTGAGATGCTGTATAGTCATGTGTGTAATGTGTAATTATATAGTGAGATGCTGTATAGTCATGTGTGTAATGTGTAATTATATAGTGAGATGCTGTATAGTCATGTGTGTAATTATATAGTGAGATGCTGTATAGTCATGTGTGTAATTATATAGTGAGATGCTGTATAGTCATTTGTGTAATTATATAGTGAGATGCTGTATAGTCATTTGTGTAATTATATAGTGAGATGCTGTATAGTCATGTGTGTAATGTGTAATTATATAGTGAGATGCTGTATAGTCATTTGTGTAATTATATAGTGAGATGCTGTATAGTCATGTGTGTAATGTGTAATTATATAGTGAGATGTTGTATAGTCATGTGTGTAATTATATAGTGAGATGTTGTATAGTCATGTGTGTAATTATATACTGAGATGCTGTATAGTCATGTGTGTAATTATATAGTGAGATGTTGTATAGTCATGTGTGTAATTATATAGTGAGATGCTGTATAGTCATGTGTGTAATTATATAGTGAGATGCTGTATAGTCATGTATGTAATTATATAGTGAGATGCTGTATAGTCATGTGTGTAATGTGTAATTATATAGTGAGATGCTGTATAGTCATGTGTGTAATGTGTAATTATATAGTGAGATGCTGTATAGTCATGAGTGTAAGTGTAATTATATAGCGAGATGCTGTATAGTCAGTGTGTGTAATGTGTAATTATATAGGTGAGATGCTGTATAGTCATGTGTGTAATTATATAGTGAGAAAGCTGTATAGTCATGTGTGTAATGTGTAATTATATAGCGAGATGCTGTATAGTCATGTGTGTAATTATATAGTGAGATACTGTATAGTCATGTGTGTAATGTGTAATTATATAGCGAGATGCTGTATAGTCAGTGTGTGTAATGTGTAATTATATAGTGAGATGCTGTATAGTCATGTGTGTAATTATATAGTGAGATGCTGTATAGTCAGTGTGTGTAATGTGTAATTATATAGCGAGATGCTGTATAGTCATGTGTGTAATTATATAGTGAGATACTGTATAGTCAGTGTGTGTAATGTGTAATTATATAGTGAGATGTTGTATAGTCATGTGTGTAATTATATAGTGAGATACTGTATAGTCATGTGTGTAATTATATAGTGAGATGCTGTATAGTCATGTGTGTAATTATATAGTGAGATGCTGTATAGTCATGTGTGTAATTATATAGTGAGATGCTGTATAGTCATGTGTGTAATTATATAGTGAGATGCTGTATAGTCATGTGTGTAATGTGTAATTATATAGTGAGATGTTGTATAGTCATGTGTGTAATTATATAGTGAGATGCTGTATAGTCATGTGTGTAATTATATAGTGAGATGCTGTATAGTCATGTGTGTAATTATATAGTGAGATGCTGTATAGTCATGTGTGTAATTATATAGTGAGATGCTGTATAGTCGTGTGTGTAATGTGTAATTATATAGTGAGATGCTGTATAGTCATGTGTGTAATGTGTAATTATATAGTGATATGCTCTATAGTCATGTGTGTAATGTGTAATTATATAGTGAGAGTGCTGTATAGTCATGTGTGTATTATATATGTGAGATGGCTGTATGAGTCGTGTGTGTAATGTGTAATTATATAGTGAGATGCTGTGATAGTCCATGTGTGTAATTATATAAGTGAGATGCTGGTATAGTCATGTGTGTAATTTATATAGTGAGGTATGCTGTATAGTCATGTGTGTAATTATATAGTGAGATGTTGTATAGGGTCATGTGTGTAATGTGTAATTGATATAGTGAGAATGCTGTATAGTCCATGTGTGTAATGTGTAATGTAATATAGTGAGATGCTGTATAGTCATGTGGTGTAATTATATAGTGAGATGCTGTATAGTCATGTGTGTAATTATAGTAGGTGAGATGCTGTATAGGTCATGTGTGTAATTATATAGTGAGGATGCTGTATAGTCATGTGTGTAAGTTATATACTGAGATGTTGTATAGTCATGTGTGTAATTGTGTAATTATATAGTGAGATGCTGTATAGTCATGTGTGTAATTATATAGTGAGATGCTGTATAGTCATGTGTGTAATGTGTAATTATATAGTGAGATGCTGTATAGTCATGTGTGTAATGTGTAATTATATAGTGAGATGCTGTATAGTCATGTGTGTAATGTGTAATTATATAGTGAGATGCTGTATAGTCATGTGTGTAATGTGTAATTATATAGTGAGATGCTGTATAGTCATGCGTGTAATTATATACTGAGATGCTGTATAGTCATGTGTGTAATGTGTAATTATATAGTGAGATGCTGTATAGTCATGTGTGTAATGTGTAATTATATAGTGAGATGCTGTATAGTCATGTGTGTAATTATATAGTGAGATGCTGTATAGTCATGTGTGTAATGTGTAATTATATAGTGAGATGCTGTATAGTCATGTGTGTAATGTGTAATTATATAGTGAGATGCTGTATAGTCATGTGTGTAATGTGTAATTATATAGTGAGATGCTGTATAGTCATGTGTGTAATGTGTAATTATATAGTGAGATGCTGTATAGTCATGTGTGTAATGTGTAATTATATAGTGAGATGCTGTATAGTCATGTGTGTAATGTGTAATTATATAGTGAGATGCTGTATAGTCATGCGTGTAATTATATACTGAGATGTTGTATAGTCATGTGTGTAATGTGTAATTATATAGTGAGATGCTGTATAGTCATGTGTGTAATGTGTAATTATATAGTGAGATGCTGTATAGTCATGTGTGTAATGTGTAATTATATAGTGAGATGCTGTATAGTCATGTGTGTAATGTGTAATTATATAGTGAGATGCTGTATAGTCATGTGTGTAATGTGTAATTATATAGTGAGATGCTGTATAGTCATGTGTGTAATGTGTAATTATATAGTGAGATGCTGTATAGTCATGTGTGTAATGTGTAATTATATAGTGAGATGCTGTATAGTCATGCGTGTAATTATATACTGAGATACTGTATAGTCATGTGTGTAATGTGTAATTATATAGTGAGATGCTGTATAGTCATGTGTTAATGTGTAATTAGTATAGTGAGGATGCTGTATAGGTCTTTGGTTGTGTAATTATATAGTGAGATGCTGTATAGTCATGTGTGTAATTATATAGTGAGATGCTGTATAGTCATGTGTGTAATGTGTAATTATAGGTGAGATGTTGTATAGTCATATGTGTAAAGGTATATAGTGAGATGCTGTATGAGGTCATGTGGTGTAATTTATATAGTGAGATGCTGTAAGTCATGTGTTAATTATATAGTGAGATGCTGTATAGTCATGTGTGTAATTATATAGTGAAGTGCTGTATAGTCATGTGTGTAATTATATAGTGAGATGCAGTATAGTCCATGTGTGTAATGTGTAATTATAAGAGTGAGATGCTGTATAGTCATGTGTGTAATGTGTAATTGAGATAGGTGAGATACTGTATAGTCATGTGTGGTAATTATATAGTGAGATGCTGTATAGTCATTGTAATGGTAATTATATAGTGAGATGCTGTATAGTCATGTGTGTAATTATATAGCGAGAATGCTGTATAGTCCATGTGTGTATTGTGGAAATTATATAGTGAGATGCTGTATAGAGTCATGTGGTGTAATGTGTATTATAGGTGAGATGTTGTATAGTCATGTGTGTAATGTGTAATTATATAGTGAGATGTTGTATAGTCATGTGTGTAATGTGTAATTATGTAGTGAGATGCTGTATAGTCATGTGTGTAATGTGTAATTATATAGTGAGATGCTGTATAGTCATGTGTGTAATGTGTAATTATATAGTGAGATGCTGTATAGTCATGTGTGTAATGTGTAATTATATAGTGAGATGCTGTATAGTCATGTGTGTAATTATATAGTGAGATGCTGTATAGTGATGTGTGTAATTATATAGTGAGATGCTGTATAGTCATGTGTGTAATTATATAGTGAGATGCTGTATAGTCATGTGTGTAATTATATAGTGAGATGCTGTATAGTCATGTGTGTAATTATATAGTGAGATGCTGTATAGTCATGTGTGTAATTATATAGTGAGATGCTGTATAGTCATGTGTGTAATGTGTAATTATATAGCGAGATGCTGTATAGTCATGTGTGTAATTATATAGTGAGATGCTGTATAGTCATGTGTGTAATTATATAGTGAGATGCTGTATAGACATGTGTGTAATTATATAGTGAGATGCTGTATAGTCATGTGTGTAATTATATAGTGAGATGCTGTATAGTCATGTGTGTAATTATATAGTGAGATGTTGTATAGTCATGTGTGTAATTATATAGTGAGATGCTGTATAGTCATGTGTGTAATTATATAGTGAGATGTTGTATAGTCATGTGTGTAATGTGTAATTATATAGTGAGATGCTGTATAGTCATGTGTGTAATGTGTAATTATATAGTGAGATGCTGTATAGTCAGTGTGTGTAATGTGTAATTATATAGCGAGATGCTGTATAGTCATGTGTGTAATGTGTAATTATATAGCGAGATGCTGTATAGTCATGTGTGTAATTATATAGTGAGATGCTGTATAGTCATGTGTGTAATTATATAGTGAGATGCTGTATAGTCATGTGTGTAATGTGTAATTATATAGTGAGATGCTGTATAGTCATGTGTGTAATGTGTAATTATATAGTGAGATGCTGTATAGTCATGTGTGTAATTATATAGCGAGATGCTGTATAGTCATGTGTGTAATTATATAGCGAGATGCTGTATAGTCATGTGTGTAATGTGTAATTATATAGTGAGATGCTGTATAGTCATGTGTGTAAATTATATAGTGAGATGCTGTATAGTCATGTGTGTACTGTGTAATTATATAGTGAGATGCTGTATAGTCATGTGTGTAATTATATAGTGAGATGCTGTATAGTCATGTGTGTAATTATATAGTGAGATGCTGTATAGTCATGTGTGTAATGTGTATTTATATAGTGAGATGCTGTATAGTCATGTGTCTAATTATATAGTGAGATGCAGTATTGTCATGTGTGTGAATTATATAGTGAGATGCTGTATAGTCATGTGTGTAATTATATAGTGAGATGGCTGTATAGTCATGTGTGTAATTATATAGTGAGATGCTGTATAGTCATGTGTGTAATTATATAGTGAGATGCTGTATAGTCATGTGTGTAATTATATAGTGAGATGCTGTATAGTCATGTGTGTGTAATTATATAGTGAGATGCTGTATAGTCATGTGTGTAATTATATAGTGAGATGCTGTATAGTCATGTGTGTAATTATATAGTGAGATGCTGTATAGTCATGTGTGTAATTAGATAGTGAGATGCTGTATAGTCATGTGTGTAATGTGTTATTATATAGTGAGATGCTGTATAGTCCATGTGTGTAATGTGTAATTATATAGTGAGATTGCCGTATAGTCATGTGTGTAATTATATAGTGAGATGCTGTAGTCATGTGTGTAATGTGTAATTATATAGTGAGATGCTGTATAGTCATGTGTGTAATTATATAGTGAGATGCTGTATAGTCATGTGTGTAATGTGTAATTATATAGTGAGATGCCGTATAGTCATGTGTGTAATTATATAGTGAGATGCTGTAGTCATGTGTGTAATGTGTAATTATATAGTGAGATGCTGTATAGTCATGTGTGTAATGTGTAATTATATAGTGAGATGCTGTATAGTCATGTGTGTAATTATATAGTGAGATGCTGTATAGTCATGTGTGTAATGTGTAATTATATAGTGAGATGCTGTATAGTCATGTGTGTAATTATATAGTGAGATGCTGTATAGTCATGTGTGTAATGTGTAATTATATAGTGAGATGCTGTATAGTCATGTGTGTAATTATTTAGTGAGATGCTGTATAGTCATGTGTGTAATGTGTAATTATATAGTGAGATGCTGTATAGTCATGTGTATAATTATATAGTGAGATGCTGTATAGTCATGTGTGTAAATATATAGTGAGATGCTGTATAGTCATGTGTGTAATTATATAGTGAGATGCTGTATAGTCATGTGCTGTAATTATATAGTGAGATACTGTATAGTCAGTGTGTGTAATTATATAGTGAGATGCTGTATAGTCATGTGTGTAATTATATAGTGAGATGCTGTATAGTCATGTGTGAAATTATATAGTGAGATGGCTGTATAGTCATGTGTGTAATGTGTAATTATATAGTAGAGATGCTGTATAGTCATGTGTGTAATGTGTACTTATATAGTGAGATGCTGTATAGTCATGTGTGTAATGTGTAATTATATAGTGAGATGCTGTATAGTCATGTGTGTAATTATATAGTGAGATGCTGTACAGTCATGTGTGTAATTATATAGTGAGATGCTGTATAGTCATGTGTGTAATGTGTAATTATATAAGTGAGAATGCTGTATAGTCATGTGTGTAATTATATAGTGAGGATGCTGTATAGTCATGTGTGTAATGTGTAATTATATAGTGAGATGCTGTATGTCATGTGTGTAATTATATAGTGAGATGCTGTATAGTCATGTGTGTAATATATAGTGAGATGCTGTATAGTCATGTGTTGTAATTATATAGTGAGATGCTGTATAGTCATGTGTGTAAGTGTAATTATATAGTGAGATGCTGTATAGTCATTGTGTGTAATTATATAGTGAGATGCTGTATAGTCATGTGTGTAATTTTATAGTGAGATGCTGTATAGTCATGTGTGTAATTATATAGTGAGATGCTGTATAGTCATGTGTGTAATTATATAGTGAGATGCTGTATAGTCATGTGTGTAATTATATAGTGAGATGCTGTATAGTCATGTGTGTAATTATATAGTGAGATGAGTATAGTCATGTGTGTAATTATATAGTGAGATGCTGTATAGTCATGTGTGTAATATATAGTGAGATGCTGTATAGTCATGTGTGTAATTATATAGTGAGATACTGTATAGTCATGTGTGTTAATTATATATAGTGAGATGCTGTATAGTCATGTGTGTAATTATATAGTGAGATACTGTATAGTCATGTGTGTAATTATATAGTGAGATGGTGTATAGTCATGTGTGTAATGTGTAATTATATAGTGAGATGTGTTAGTATGTGTGTAATGTGTAATTATATAGTGAGATGCTGTATAGTCATGTGTGTAATATATAGTGAGATGCTGTAAAGTCATGTGTTAATTATATAGTGAGATGCTGTATAGTCATGTGTGTAATGTGTAATTTTATAGTGAGATGCTGTATAGTCATGTGTGTAATTATATAGTGAGATGCTGTATAGTCATGTGTGTAATTATATAGTGAGATGCTGTATAGTCATGTGTGTAATTATATAGTGAGATGCTGTATAGTCATGTGTGTATTATATAGTGAGATGCTGTAATAGTCATGTGTGTAATGTGTAATTATATAGTGAGATGCTGTATAGTCATGTGTGTTGATTATAGTGAGTGCTGTTTATAGTCATGGTGTGTAATAATATAGTGAGATGCTGTATAGTCATGTGTGTAATTATATAGTGAGATGCTGTATAGTCATGTGTGTAAATATATAGTGAGATGCTGTATAGTCATGTGTGTAATGTGTAATTATATAGTGAGATGCTGTATAGTCATGTGTGTAATTATATAGTGAGATGCTGTTTAGTCATGTGTGTAATGTGTAATTATATAGTGAGATGCTGTTAGTGATGTGTGTAATTATATAGTGAGATGCTGTATAGTCATGTGTGTAATTATATAGTTGAGCATGCTGTATAGTCATGTGTGTGAATTATATAGTGAGATGCTGTAGATCATGTGTGTAATTATATAGTGAGATGCTGTATAGTCATGGTGTGTAATTATATAGTGAGATGTTGTATAGTCATGAGTGAATTATATAGTGAGAATGCTGTATAGTCATGTGTGTAATTATATAGTGAGATGCTGTATAGTCATGTGTGTAATTATATAGTGAGATGCTGTAATAGTCATGTGTGTAATTATATAGTGAGATGCTCTGTATAGTCATGTGTGTAATTATATAGTGAGAATGCTGTATAGCTCATGTGTGTAATTGTATTATATAGTGAGATGCTGTACTAGTCATGTGTGTAATTATATAGTGAGATGCTGTATAGTCATGTGTGTAATTATATAGTGAGATGCTGTATAGTCATGTGTGTAATTATATAGTGAGATGCTGTATAGTCATGTGTGTAATTATATAGTGAGATGCTGTATAGTCATGTGTGTAATTATATAGTGAAATGCTGTATAGTCATGTGTGTAATGTGTAATTATATAGTGAGATGCTGTATAGTCACTCGTGAGTATTGTGTAATTATATAGTGAGATGCTGTATAGTCATGTGTGTAATTATATAGTGAGATGTTATAGTCATGTGTGTAATTATATAGTGAGATGCTGTATAGTCATGTGTGTAATTATATAGTGAGATGCTGTATAGTCATGTGTGTAATTATATAGTGAGATGCTGTATAGTCATGTGTGTAATGTGTAATTATATAGTGAGATGCTGTATAGTCATGTGTGTAATGTGTAATTATATAGTGAGATGCGTATAGTCATGTGTGTAATTATATAGTGAGATGCTGTATAGTCATGTGTGTAATGTGTAATTATATAGTGAGATGCTGTATAGTCACGTGAGTAATGTGTAATTATATAGTGAGATGCTGTATAGTCATGTGTGTAATTATATAGTGAGATGCTGTTATAGTCAGGTGATGTAATTATATAGTGAGATGTCTGTATAGTCATGTGTGTAATTATATAGTGAGATTGCTGTATTAGTCATGTGTGTAATATTATATAGTGAGATGCTGCTACAGTCACTGTGTGTAATGTGTATTAATTTATAGTGAGATTGCTGTATAGTCATGTGTGTAATGTGTAATTATATAGTGAGATGCTGTATAGTCATGTGTGTAATTATATAGTGAGATGCTGTATAGTCATGTATGTAATGTATAATTATATAGTGAGATGCTGTATTGTCATGTGTGTAATGTGTAATTATATAGTGAGATGCTGTATAGTCATGTGTGTAATTATATAGTGAGATGCTGTATAGTCATGTATGTAATGTATAATTATATAGTGAGATGCTGTATAGTCATGTGTGTAATGTGTAATTATATAGTGAGATGCTGTATAGTCATGTGTGTAATTATATAGTGAGATGCTGTACAGTCATGTGTGTAATGTGTAATTATATAGTGAGATGCTGTATAGTCATGTGTGTAATTATATAGTGAGATGCTGTATAGTCATGTGTGTAATGTGTAATTATATGTGAGTTGCTGTATAGTCATGTGTGTAATTATATAGTGAGATGCTGTATAGTCATGTATGTATTGTTAATTATATAGTGAGATGCTGTATAGTCATGTGTGTAATTATTATAGTGAGATGCTGTATAGTCATGTGTGTAATTATATAGTGAGATGCTGTATAGTATGTGTGTAATTATATAGTGAGATGCTGTATAGTCATGTGTGTAATGTGAATTATATAGTGAGATGCTGTATAGTCATGTGTGTAATGTGTAATTATATAGTGAGATGCTGTATAGTCATGTGTGTAATTATATAGTGAGATGCTGTATAGTCATATGTGTAATTATATAGTGAGATGCTGTATAGTCATGTATGTAATGTATAATTATATAGTGAGATGCTGTATAGTCATGTGTGTAATGTGTAATTATATAGTGAGATGCTGTATAGTCATGTGTGTAATTATATAGTGAGATGCTGTATAGTCCTGTGTGTAATGTATAATTATATAGTGAGATGCTGTATAGTCATGTGTGTAATGTGTAATTATATAGTGAGATGCTGTATAGTCATGTGTGTAATTATATAGTGAGATGCTGTATAGTCATGTGTGTAATTATATAGTGAGATGCTGTATAGTCATGTGTGTAATTATATAGTGAGATGCTGTATAGTCATGTGTGTAATGTGTAATTATATAGTGAGATGCTGTATAGTCATGTGTGTAATTATATTGTGAGATGCTGTATAGTCATGTGTGAATTATATAGTGAGATGCTGTATAGTCATGTGTGTAATTATATGTGAGATGCTGTATAGTCATGTGTGTAATTATATAGTGAGATGCTGTATAGTCATGTGTGTAATTATATAGTGAGATGCTGTATAGTCATGTGTGTAATGTGTAATTATATAGTGAGATGCTGTATAGTCATGTGTGTAATTATATAGCAAGATGCTGTATAGTCATGTGTGTAATTATATAGCGAGATGCTGTATAGTCATGTGTGTAATTATATAGCGAGATGCTGTATAGTCATGTGTGTAATGTGTAATTATATAGTGAGATGCTGTATAGTCATGTGTGTAATGTGTAATTATATAGTGAGATGCTGTTTAGTCATGTGTGTAATTATATAGTGAGATGCTGTATAGTCATGTGTGTAATTATATAGTGAGATGCTGTATAGTCATGTGTGTAATTATATAGTGAGATGCTGTATGTCATGTGTGTAATTATATAGTGAGATGCTGTATAGTCATGTGTGTAATTATATAGTGAGATGCTGTATAGTCATGTGTGTAATATATATAGTGAGATGCTGTATAGTCATGTGTGTAATTATATAGTGAGATGCTGTATAGTCATGTGTGTAATTATATAGTGAGATGCTGTATAGTCATGTGTGTAATTATATAGTGAGATGCTGTATAGTCATGTGTGTAATTATATAGTGAGATGCTGTATAGTCATGTGTGTAATTATATAGTGAGATGCTGTATAGTCATGTGTGTAATTATATAGTGAGATGCTGTAGAGTCATGTGTGTAATTATATAGTGAGATGCTATATAGTCATGTGTGTAATGTGTAATTATATAGTGAGATGCTGTATAGTCATGTGTGTAATTATATAGTGAGATGCTGTATAGTCATGTGTGTAATTATATAGTGAGATGCTATATAGTCATGTGTGTAATATGTAATTATATAGTGAGATGCTGTATAGTCATGTGTGTAATTATATAGTGAGATGCTGTATAGTCATGTGTGTAATTATATAGTGAGATGCTGTATAGTCATGTGTGTAATGTGTAATTATATAGTGAGATGCTGTATAGTCATGTGTGTAATGTGTAATTATATAGTGAGATGCTGTATAGTCATGTGTGTAATGTGTAATTATATAGAGAGATGCTGTATAGTTGTGTGTAATTATATAGTGAGATGCTGTATAGTCGTGTGTGTAATTATATAGTGAGATGCTGTATAGTCATGTGTGTAATTATGTAGTGAGATGCTGTATAGTCTTGTGTGTAATTATATAGTGAGATGCTGTATAGTCATGTGTGTAATTATATAGTGAGATGCTGTATAGTCATGTGTGTAATGTGTAATTATATAGTGAGATGCTGTTAGTCATGTGTGTAATGTGTAATTATATAGTGAGATGCTGTATAGTCATGTGTGTAATTATATTGTGAGATGCTGTATAGTCATGTGTGTAATTATATAGTGAGATGCTATATAGTCATGTGTGTATATGTAATTATATAGTGGATGCTGTATAGTCATGTGTGTAATTATATAGTGAGATGCTGTATAGTCATGTGTGTAATTATATAGTGAGATGCTGTATAGTCATGTGTGTAATATATAGTGAGATGCTGTATAGTCATGTGTGTAATTATATAGTGATGTTGTATAGTCATGTGTGTAATGTTGTAATTATATAGGAGATGCTGTATAGTCATGTGTGTAATGTGTAATTATATAGTGAGATGCTGTATAGTCATGTGTGTGCAATGTGTAATTATATAGTGAGATGCTGTATAGTCATGTGTGTAATTATATAGTGAGATGCTGTATAGTCATGTGTGTAATTTATAGTGAGATGCTGTATAGTCATGTGTGTAATTATATAGTGAGATGCTGTATAGTCATGTGTGTAATTATATAGTGAGATGCTGTATAGTCATGTGTGTAATTATATAGTGAGATGTTGTATAGTCATGTGTGTGCAATGTGTAATTATATAGTGAGATGCTGTATAGTCATGTGTGTAATTATATAGTGAGATGCTGTATAGTCATGTGTGTAATTATATAGTGAGATGCTGTATAGTCATGTGTGTAATTATATAGTGAGATGCTGTATAGTCATGTGTGTAATTATATAGTGAGATGCTGTATAGTCATGTGTGTAATTATATAGTGAGATGCCGTATAGTCATGTGTGAAATTATATAGTGAGATGCTGTATAGTCATGTGTGTAATTATATAGTGAGATGCTGTAAAGTCATGTGTGTAATGTGTAATTATATAGTGTGATGCTGTATAGTCATGTGTGTAATTATATAGTGAGATGCTGTATAGTCATGTGTGTAATGTGTAATTATATAGTGAGATGCTGTATAGTCATGTGTGTAATGTGTAATTATATAGTGAGATGCTGTATAGTCAAGTGTGTAATGTGTAATTATATAGTGAGATGCTGTATAGTCATGTGTGTAATGTGTAATTATATAGCGAGATGCTGTATAGTCATGTGTGTAATTATATAGTGAGATGCTGTATAGTCATGTGTGTAATTATATAGTGAGATACTGTATAGTCATGTGTGTAATTATATAGTGAGATACTGTATAGTCATGTGTGTAATTATATAGTGAGATACTGTATAGTCATGTGTGTAATGTGTAATTATATAGCGAGATGCTGTATAGTCATGTGTGTAATTATATAGTGAGATGCTGTATAGTCATGTGTGTAATTATATAGTGAGATGCTGTATAGTCATGTGTGTAATGTGTAATTATATAGTGAGATGCTGTATAGTCATGTGTGTAATGTGTAATTATATAGTGAGATGCTGTATAGTCATGTGTGTAATGTGTAATTATATAGTGAGATGCTGTATAGTCATGTGTGTAATTATATAGTGAGATGCTGTATAGTCATGTGTAATTATATAGTGAGATTCTGTATAGTCATGTGTGTAATTATATAGTGAGATGCTGTATAGTCATGTGTGTAATTATATAGTGAGATGCTGTATAGTCATCTGTGTAATTATATAGTGAGATGCTGTATAGTCATGTGTGTAATGTGTAATTATATAGTGAGATGCTGTATAGTCATGTGTGTAATGTGTAATTATATAGTGAGATGCCGTATAGTCATGTGTGTAATGTGTAATTATATAGTGAGATGCCGTATAGTCATGTGTGTAATGTGTAATTATATAGTGAGATGCTGTATAGTCATGTGTGTAATGTGTAATTATATAGTGAGATGCTGTATAGTCATGTGTGTAATTATATAGTGAGATGCTGTATAGTCATGTGTGTAATGTGTAATTATATAGTGAGATGCTGTATAGTCATGTGTGTAATTTATAGTGAGATGCTGTATAGTCGTGTGTGTAATTATATAGTGAGATGCTGTATAGTCGTGTGTGTAATTATATAGTGAGATGCTGTATAGTCATGTGTGTAATTATATAGTGAGATGCTGTATAGTCATGTGTGTAATTATATAGTGAGATGCTGTATAGTCATGTGTGTAATTATATAGTGAGATGCTGTATAGTCGTGTGTAATTATATAGCGAGATGCTGTATAGTCATGTGTGTAATTATATAGCGAGATGCTGTATAGTCATGTGTGTAATTATATAGCGAGATGCTGTATAGTCATGTGTGTAATTATATAGTGAGATGCTGTATAGTCATGTGTGTAATGTGTAATTATAGTGAGATGCTGTATAGTCATGTGTGTAATTATATAGTGAGATACTGTATAGTCATGTGTGTAATTATATAGTGAGATGCTGTATAGTCATGTGTGTAATTATATAGTGAGATACTGTATAGTCATGTGTGTAATTATATAGTGAGATGCTGTATAGTCGTGTGTAATTATATAGTGAGATGCTGTATAGTCATGTGTGTAATGTGTAATTATATAGTGAGATGCTGTATAGTCATGTGTGTAATGTGTAATTATATAGTGAGATGCTGTATAGTCATGTGTGTAATTATATAGTGAGATACTGTATAGTCATGTGTGTAATGTGTAATTATATAGTGAGTACTGTATAGTCATGTGTGTAATTATATAGTGAGTGATGCTGTAGTATGTGTGTATGTGTAATTATATAGTGAGATTCTGTATAGTCTTGTGTGTAATTTTTAGTGAGATGCTGTATAGTCATGTGTGTAATTATATAGTGATGCTGTATAGTCATGTGTGTAATTATATAGTGAGATGCTGTATAGTCATGTGTGTAATGTGTAATTATATAGTGGATGCTGTATAGTCATGTGTGTAATGTGTAATTATATAGTGAGATGCTGTATAGTCATGTGTGTAATGTGTAATATATAGTGAGATGCTGTATAGTCATGTGTGTAATGTGTAATTATATAGTGAGATGCTGTATAGTCATGTGTGTAATTATATAGTGAGATGCTGTATAGTCATGTGTGTAATGTGTAATTATATAGTGAGATGCTGTATAGTCATGTGTGTAATTATATAGTGAGATGCTGTATAGTCATGTGTGTAATTATATAGTGAGATGCTGTAGTCATGTGTGTAATTATATAGTGAGATGCTGTATAGTCATGTGTGTCATTATATAGTGAGATGCTGTATAGTCATGTGTGTAATTCTATAGTGAGATGCTGTTAGTCATGTGTGTAATGTGTAATTATATAGTGAGATGCTGTATAGTCATGTGTGTAATATATAGTGTGATGCTGTATAGTCATGTGTGTAATGGTAATTATATAGTGAGATGCTGTATAGTCATGTGTGTAATTATATAGTGAGATGCTGTATAGTCATGTGTGTAATTATATAGTGAGATGCTGTATAGTCATGTGTGTAATTATATAGTGAGATGCTGTATAGTCATGTGTGTAATTATATAGTGAGATGCTGTATAGTCATGTGTGTAATTATATAGTGAGATGCTATATAGTCATGTGTGTAATTATATAGTGAGATGCTGTATAGTCATGTGTGTAATGTGTAATTATATAGTGAGATGCTGTATAGTCATGTGTGTAATGTGTAATTATATAGTGAGATGCTGTATAGTCATGTGTGTAATTATATAGTGAGATGCTGTATAGTCATGTGTGTAATTATATTGAGATGTATATAGTCATGTGTGTATTATATAGTGGATGCTGTATAGTCATGTGTGTAATATATAGTGAGATGCTGTATAGTCATGTGTGTAATGTGTAATTATATAGTGAGATGCTGTATAGTCATGTGTGTAATTATATAGTGAGATGCCTG
>NC_069501.1:7663990-7676490 GCF_027579735.1 Bombina bombina
ACACACACTGTTCCCTGTAGGTCACACACACTGTTCCCTGTAGGTCACACACACCTGTACACACACTGTTCCCTGTAGGTCACACACACACACACACACCTGTACACACACTGTTCCCTGTAGGTCACACACACACACACCTGTACACACACTGTTCCCTGTAGGTCACACACACACACACACCTGTACACACACTGTTCCCTGTAGGTCACACACACACACACTGTTCCCTGTAGGTCACACACACACACACCTGTACACACACTGTTCCCTGTAGGTCACACACACTGTTCCCTGTAGGTCACACACACTGTTCCCTGTAGGTCACACACACTGTTCCCTGTAGGTCACACACACTGTTCCCTGTAGGTCACACACACTGTTCCCTGTAGGTCACACACACTGTTCCCTGTAGGTCACACACACTGTTCCCTGTAGGTCACACACACTGTTCCCTGTAGGTCACACACCTGTACACACACTGTTCCCTGTAGGTCACACACACACACACACACCTGTACACACACTGTTCCCTGTAGGTCACACACACACACACACCTGTACACACACTGTTCCCTGTAGGTCACACACACACACACTGTTCCCTGTAGGTCACACACACACACACCTGTACACACACTGTTCCCTGTAGGTCACACACACTGTTCCCTGTAGGTCACACACACTGTTCCCTGTAGGTCACACACACTGTTCCCTGTAGGTCACACACACTGTTCCCTGTAGGTCACACACACTGTTCCCTGTAGGTCACACACACTGTTCCCTGTAGGTCACACACACTGTTCCCTGTAGGTCACACACACACCTGTACACACACTGTTCCCTGTAGGTCACACACACACCTGTACACACACTACAGGGAACAGTGTGTGTGACCTACAGGGAACAGTGTGTGTGACCTACAGGGAACAGTGTGTGTGACCTACAGGGAACAGTGTGTGTGACCTACAGGGAACAGTGTGTGTGACCTACAGGGAACAGTGTGTGTGACCTACAGGGAACAGAGTGTGTGTGACCTACAGGGAACAGTGTGTGTGACCTACAGGGAACAGTGTGTGTGACCTACAGGGAACAGAGTGTGTGTGACCTACAGGGAACAGAGTGTGTGTGACCTACAGGGAACAGTGTGTGTGTGACCTACAGGGAACAGAGTGTGTGTGACCTACAGGGAACAGAGTGTGTGACCTACAGGGAACAGTGTGTGTGACCTACAGGGAACAGAGTGTGTGACCTACAGGGAACAGTGTGTGTGACCTACAGGGAACAGTGTGTGTGACCTACAGGGAACAGTGTGTGTGACCTACAGGGAACAGTGTGTGTGACCTACAGGGAACAGTGTGTGTGACCTACAGGGAACAGTGTGTGTGACCTACAGGGAACAGTGTGTGTGACCTACAGGGAACAGTGTGTGTGACCTACAGGGAACGGTGTGTGTACAGGTGTGTGTGTGACCTACAGGGAACGGTGTGTGTACAGGTGTGTGTGTGACCTACAGGGAACGGTGTGTGTACAGGTGTGTGTGTGACCTACAGGGAACGGTGTGTGTACAGGTGTGTGTGTGACCTACAGGGAACGGTGTGTGTACAGGTGTGTGTGTGTGTGTGTGACTTACAGGGAACGGTGTGTGTGTGTGACCTACAGGGAACGGTGTGTGTGTGTGTGACCTACAGGGAACGGTGTGTGTGTGTGTGACCTACAGGGAACGGTGTGTGTGTGTGTGACCTACAGGGAACGGTGTGTGTACTGGTGTGTGTGTGACCTACAGGGAATGGTGTGTGTGTGACCTACAGGGAATGGTGTGTGTGTGACCTACAGGGAATGGTGTGTGTGTGTGTGTGTGTGTGTGTGTGTGACCTACAGGGAATGGTGTGTGTGTGTGTGTGTGTGTGTGTGTGTGACCTACAGGGAATGGTGTGTGTGTGTGTGTGACCTACAGGGAATGGTGTGTGTGTGTGTGTGACCTACAGGGAATGGTGTGTGTGTGTGTGTGACCTACAGGGAATGGTGTGTGTGTGTGTGTGACCTACAGGGAATGGTGTGTGTGTGTGTGTGACCTACAGGGAATGGTGTGTGTGTGTGTGTGACCTACAGGGAATGGTGTGTGTGTGTGTGTGACCTACAGGGAATGGTGTGTGTGTGTGACCTACAGGGAATGGTGTGTGTGTGTGTGTGACCTACAGGGAATGGTGTGTGTGTGTGTGTGACCTACAGGGAATGGTGTGTGTGTGTGTGAGACCTACAGGGAACGGTGTGTGTACAGGTGTGTGTGTGACCTACAGGGAACGGTGTGTGTACAGTTGTGTGTGTGACTTACAGGGAACGGTGTGTGTGTGTGACCTACAGGGAACGGTGTGTGTGTGACCTACAGGGAACGGTGTGTGTGTGTGACCTACAGGGAACGGTGTGTGTGTGTGACCTACAGGGAACGGTGTGTGTGTGTGACCTACAGGGAATGGTGTGTGTGTGTGTGACCTACAGAGAATGGTGTGTGTGTGTGTCCGTGTCCTACAGGGAATGGTGTGTGTGTGTGTGACCTACAGGGAATGGTGTGTGTGTGTGTCCTACAGGGAATGGTGTGTGTGACCTACAGGGAATGGTGTGTGTGTGTGTCCGTGTCCTACAGGGAACGGTGTGTGTGTGTGTGACCTACAGGGAACGGTGTGTGTGTGTGACCTACAGGGAACGATGCGTGTACAGGTGTGTGTGTGTGTGTGACCTACAGGGAACGATGCGTGTACAGGTGTGTGACCTACAGGGAACGATGCGTGTACAGGTGTGTGTGTGACTTACAGGGAACGGTGTGTGTACAGGTGTGTGTGACTTACAGGGAACGGTGTGTGTACAGGTGTGTGTGTGACTTACAGGGAACGGTGTGTGTGTGTGACCTACAGGGAACGGTGTGTGTGTGTGACCTACAGGGAATGGTGTGTGTGTGACCTACAGGGAACGGTGTGTGTGTGTGACCTACAGGGAATGGTGTGTGTGTGTGTGACCTACAGAGAATGGTGTGTGTGTGTGTCCGTGTCCTACAGGGAATGGTGTGTGTGTGTGTGACCTACAGGGAATGGTGTGTGTGTGTCCTACAGGGAATGGTGTGTGTGACCTACAGGGAATGGTGTGTGTGTGTGTCCGTGTCCTACAGGGAACGGTGTGTGTGTGTGTGTGACCTACAGGGAACGGTGTGTGTGTGTGACCTACAGGGAACGATGCGTGTACAGGTGTGTGTGTGTGTGACCTACAGGGAACGATGCGTGTACAGGTGTGTGACCTACAGGGAACGATGCGTGTACAGGTGTGTGTGTGTGACCTACAGGGAACGGTGTGTGTGTAGAGGTGTGTGTGTGTGTGTGACCTACAGGGAACGGTGTGTGTACAGGTGTGTGTGTGTGTGTGACTTACAGGGAACGGTGTGTGTACAGGTGTGTGTGTGACTTACAGGGAACGGTGTGTGTACAGGTGTGTGTGTGACCTACAGGGAATGGTGTGTGTGTGTGTGAGACCTACAGGGAATGGTGTGTGTACAGGTGTGTGTGTGACCTACAGGGAACGGTGTGTGTACAGGTGTGTGTGTGACCTACAGGGAACGGTGTGTGTACAGGTGTGTGTGTGTGACCTACAGGGAACGGTGTGTGTACAGGTGTGTGTGTGTGTGACTTACAGGGAACGGTGTGTGTGTGTGACCTACAGGGAACGGTGTGTGTGTGTGACCTACAGGGAATGGTGTGTGTGTGTGACCTACAGGGAATGGTGTGTGTGTGTGTGACCTACAGGGAATGGTGTGTGTGTGTGACCTACAGGGAACGGTGTGTGTGTGTGTGACCTACAGGGAACGGTGTGTGTGTGTGTGACCTACAGGGAACGGTGTGTGTGTGTGACCTACAGGGAACGGTGTGTGTGTGTGACCTACAGGGAACGGTGTGTGTGTGTGACCTACAGGGAACGGTGTGTGTGTGTGACCTACAGGGAACGGTGTGTGTGTGTGACCTACAGGGAACGGTGTGTGTGTGAGACCTACAGGGAACGGTGTGTGTACAGGTGTGTGTGTGACCTACAGGGAACGATGCGTGTACAGGTGTGTGTGTGTGACCTACAGGGAACGATGCGTGTACAGGTGTGTGTGTGTGACCTACAGGGAACGATGCGTGTACAGGTGTGTGTGTGTGACCTACAGGGAACGATGCGTGTACAGGTGTGTGTGTGTGTGTGACCTACAGGGAACGGTGTGTGTTCAGGTGTGTGTGTGTGTGTGTGACCTACAGGGAACGGTGTGTGTTCAGGTGTGTGTGTGTGTGTGTGTGACCTACAGGGAACGGTGTGTGTACAGGTGTGTGTGTGTGTGACATACAGGGAACGGTGTGTGTACAGGTGTGTGTGTGTGTGTGTGACATACAGGGAACGGTGTGTGTACAGGTGTGTGTGTGTGACCTACAGGGAACGGTGTGTGTACAGGTGTGTGTGTGTGTGTGACCTACAGGGAACGGTGTGTGTGTGACCTACAGGGAACGGTGTGTGTACAGGTGTGTGTGTGTGTGACCTACAGGGAACGGTGTGTGTGTGTGTGACCTACAGGGAACGGTGTGTGTACAGGTGTGTGTGTGTGTGACTTACAGGGAACGGTGTGTGTACAGGTGTGTGTGTGACTTACAGGGAACGGTGTGTGTACAGGTGTGTGTGTGACCTACAGGAAACGGTGCGTGTACAGGTGTGTGTGTGTGTGTGTGTGTGTGTGACCTACAGGGAACGGTGTGTGTGTGACCTACAGGGAACGGTGTGTGTACAGGTGTGTGTGTGATCTACAGGGAACGGTGTGTGTACAGGTGTGTGTGTGATCTACAGGGAACGGTGCGTGTACAGGTGTGTGTGTGTGACCTACAGGGAACAGTGCGTGTACAGGTGTGTGTGTGTGACCTACAGGGAACAGTGTGTGTACAGGTGTGTGTGTGTGTGTGACCTACAGGGAACAGTGTGTGTACAGGTGTGTGTGTGTTACCTCTAGGGAATGGTGTGTGTGTGTGTGTGACCTACAGGAAATGGTGTGTGACCTACAGGGAACGGTGTGTGTGTGTGACCTTCAGGGAATGGTGTGTGTACAGGTGTGTGTGTGTGACCTACAGTGGACGTGTGTGTGTGACCTACAGGGGACGTGTGTGTACAGGTGTGTGTGTGTGTAACTTGTAGGGAACGGTGTGTGTACAGGTGTGTGTGTAGCCTACAAGGAACGGTGCTTGTACAGGTGTGTGTGTGTGTGTAACCTACAGGGAACGGTGCGTGTACAGGTGTGTGTGTGTGACCTACAGGGATCGGTGCATGTATAGGTGTGTGTGTGTGTAACCTGTAGGGAACGGTGCGTGTACAGGTATAAGCAGAAGGTCAGAGAGGTAATGTGTTAGTTATTTTTAGATGGTGTAGCGTGGTGCAAGCAGCTGGTTATAATGTCCTGTTCATTTCACAGCTGTCACTGGGGGGCTGTTTCGCTTGAGCCTCGGTCTCCAGGGGCTGTTGAGTGGTTCAGTGATTGGATCTTTACTTGGGTGAGTAATTGGGTGTGTCTGTGCCATTGTCTCTCTCCACATCACATGCAACTGGCACTGTCTGTTTTTCTTACTCTGTTCACTTCTTGTTTGCTTCCTTCCCATCTGTTCCCTGTCTTGGCTTCATGTTCAGTGCACATTTTACATTTACTATACACAGTAACTTCTTGCTATGTGTATTATGTCTCCCTATGTATTATACACACTAGCTGTGAGCTCGTCATGTGCAAGTAACATACAGACACTCTCTGTGTTTAGGATCCCAGCTGGTGTTCTCATTTCTGGGCTGCAGTCTCTTTCGGGCGAGAGTATATCTGAGAGGAAACGCAGAGAGCGGCGGCATCTGTATGAGCAGAAGCTTGAGGAGTGGTGAGTTTGTCGAACTGTATATCCTCTTCCTGCAGTGAGGGAGCCTTCCTAGTAACCTCACCCCTGTGTTTTTTGCCGGCAGGAGTGCCCGACTCCAGGTCACTGATGACGTCCTGGAGCAGTTGGATGCTGCACAGAAAGACTCAGCTGAGAAACAGTTTGAGAAAATCCAGCAGCTCCTGCAGCTTCCCCCAAATCCACCACCCACAACTGAGGACAGGTGATGCCTTTAGAAATCTTCCCATGACGTACGCTGTAGAAGGTTTGAAGGTCACCACTGATTTATGAGAGCTTGGGACAATTCCCTACATATCGGGCTGCGGGGTGGAGAGTATCGGAGCCTGTGACCTAATCAGTGCATCAGCATCTCCGGCCATTCCCAATGCTGCCATGTGCATCTCTACTATGTAATACCAACCCTGGTCATCAGCAATTCTTTATTTCCTTACCTGTAGGGGCTTTATCTCACCACCATCAGTCCCCCTATAATCCAGAGAGAGAAAGCAAGTTCCTCTGTCAGTGATGCACTGTCTCTGTCTGCAAATAAAGTTTTTATCACGTGTGAACACCTGGAATTTCTAACCACCTTGTGGCAATAACATGGGATATCCCCGTCATATTCACAGCAGGCGGGGGTTACAGTGCTGGGGCAGGCGGGGGTTACAGTGCTGGGGCAGGCGGGGGTTACAGTGCTGGGGCAGGCGGGGGGTACAGTGCTGGGGCAGGCGGGGGGTACAGTGCTGGGGCAGGCGGGGGGTAACTAGCAGATGCCTTTGGGTTCTTCCTTTTCCTACCAGCCTCAGTTTATTCTTACCTATCTGGAGTAATGTAGCCAGAGCTGTAACTAACCTCCAGGACTATTCTTGCTAGAGTCTAGATATCGCATCAACAAGAAGAATAAGGAACCCGGTCTCCAGACATCCAATCTCCAAACGGCAGCGCAACAATCCAGGAAAGACAATCCAATGAATGAAATGCTGTGCAGATATAGTATAAATATTGCACTTTTACTATAGGGTATTCTTCCTCTAATGTGTAATTTATATACTTTTAGTATTTTATTCCTATTGAGGAGCATATATGCTTAATGGAATTACATTAATTATTTTATTAACCAATTGTTTGGCAACTGTTTAGTATTTGGATTGAATTACTATTAGAGGAGGAGTCTCTCTAGGCCTATATAAAGGCTACAGTAGCCATTAATCAACTAGCGGTCATTGAGGCAGTTCAGTATCTGATGTATACGAAGTGTAACATTGTGTAACTACCTTTATGGATGCCGGTATTTATGGAATCATATTGTTCAATAAATTGCTTGCTTTGCTTTTACTACTGAGAGTGACTGTGTGTGGATGATTGCCTACCTTGGATTGCCTTTCCTGGATTGTTGCGCTGCCGTTTGGAGACCGGGTGTCTTATTCTTGTTGTTGTGCTTTCGTGTAGAGGCGTTGGATAGAGCGCCATTGATTTTGGCATCGGTGGATGACGCCACTCGCATGGTCTGCGTGAGTAAGTCAGCGTGAAGGCAGCTGAATAGTTTGGCGTTCAGGTTTGTTTTGGTGGGGTGAGTTTGATCCTTCAAGTTTCCCTTGTTTTTTCTCTTGGAGTCGCTTCTGGTTACTCTACAAGACAGTACGTGTTATGCTCGAGCAAGTAGGGGGAACAGGTGAGGTTGTTTTCTTTTTTAAGACACGATGAGTCCACGAATCATCTTGATTACTAATGGGATATTCACCTCCTGGTCAGCAGGAGGAGGCAAAGAGCACCACAGCAAAGCTGTTAAATAGCTCCTCCCTTCCCTCCCACTCCAGTCATTCTCTTTGCCTACGTTAGTGATAGGAAGAGGTAAAGTGAGGTGTTAGTTAGAATTCTTCAATCAAGAGTTTATTATTTTTAAAGTAGTACAAAATTGTGCTGCTTTGTTCTAGGGTGTAGCCATAGTCCATATCAGTCTCTTCAGTAGAGCTTTGGTGGCTTTAGTGTAATGGGAACTTGTGGGACATAATTCTCACTGCGCCTACCATGTTCTGATGCTGCCCTTACCAAGAAAACCTGAGGGATTTTTACTCAGGACTTTCGTTTGTTTCCAGGTCCATGGGAGGGAGAGGACCTCTTAAACCTGAGAACTGCTTGCTGCCAGGCAGAAAATGAGGTAAGTGCTGACTTTATTTCTGGGGGTAGAGGATCTCAGAAAAAGTTTGGGCACTTTATTCATTTTTCATCTAACCTCATTGAACTTAGACTCAGATTCCTCTAGTAATATTAGGGGACATATTGACAGTGAGGACGCAGGCACTAGCATGTTTTACATTGACAAACTGTGCAAGAGTGTATGCTCTAAGACATGTGTAGTTGTCTATCTAGCCTAAGGGTGCTGACGACATAGAAACTGTGCAAGATCCTTTACGGGACATCTAGTACACAGAGGAAACACTGTAAACAATCGGACTGAGCAGCTGTTTAAACTGTAACTGTTCAGTCTGTCCGCTTGCTCCCGTTGGCTATACTTAGAACAATGGCGACCGGGAGATTACATCTTATGTTTCTATTTGTTTATGTAATAACCGTGAGAGTGGTGTTTCCGCAAGGGATAACAGCGGACTAGCATTGTTTATCTGGAGTAAAGATCTGTCTTTTAATTTGAGTAGGATCTATCCTTTTGCTCCCGGTGTCTTTTCCTTAAAATATGGCGAACGGGAGACGACTTGAGTAACGCCCATGAGGGGTGGAGCTTGTAAACGGCGCAAAAGTATTTCTCTCCTCCCTCCTAACTCTTCTAACTAATCGCTAGGAATGGAGGATGGCGCCTTATAGCAAACACTTCCTGTCTTCCACTTCCGGTTATTGGAAGAAACAAGTACTTGTATAATTTCTTGCACTCAAGCCTCAGATGGGTCAAGCTGGAATGTAGACGGAGTTAATAGAATTGACAATTCTCCCATACATGTTCAACCATGTCTGACCTCGTAAGAATATGTTCAGGGTGGCTCTGACACCAGTAGGTTTTTCTAATATTATGATGGACCCGTCATGGTGGAAGTATTCCTGTACCAGATAGGGTTATAGGGTTCTTCCCCCCTTTTCTTCCCCTATACTTAGAAGGAAGATAACCAGGGGAAAATAGAATCCCCTCGTTGGTCTAGAGCTTTTTAACACAAAGCATAGTAGTTCCTTCGGGACTCTATGCAGATGACGAACCCTATGATTAATAGTTAGAGGGTCTACATTGTCAACCTGCGGTTAGTGTGACTACTGTTTCCAGTGCGGCGTCGTACTGGCTTGTTGCGTTGTCTGTTTCTATAGACAGACACCCCTCTCGCAATAATAGGAGAAGGGCTTTTAAGTGAGTAGGCTCCTTTAATGTAATATAGGAAAAGGGAAATTCTTTTATTCCTCCTACTAAGCACGGAGACCCTATCGAACTTAGAATAGGGGAAATCAGTTTAAGAAACTTGTTGCTGACACAACATGAGGGGCGTGCACCCGACCCGTAAGGGGGTAGGTTCTCCTCAATCAAGTTTGGTTTGGTGATCATTATATGTTCGTGGTTCACAAAAAGGAGGGAACCTTCAGACCAATTTTAGACCTCAAGAGTCTAAACAAATTTCTCACGGTTCGTCTTTCAAGATGGATGCTATTTGTACCATTCTTCCATTGATCCAGGAGGGTCAATTTATGACAACAGTGGATTTAAAGGACACATATCTACAGGTTCCTATCCACAGGGATCATCACAAGTTCTTAAGGTTTGCCTTTCTAGACAAGCACTTCCAGTTCATGGCTCTTCCTTTCGGTCTGGCCACAGCTCCCAGAATCTTCACAAAGGTTCTGGGGTCTCTACTCACCTTATCTGGATGATATTATAGTCCAGGCAGGTAGAGTTAGGATTCCATCTTTTCAACAAAGATTCCATACCGACATGGTGTTATCCTTCCTGAGAACTCACGGTTGGAAGGTACATTTGAATAAGAGTTCCTTTGTCCCAAATACAAGAGTGACTTTCTTGGGAACATAATAGATTCCATTTCTATGAAAGATTTTTCTGACAGAAGTCAGGAAATCAAAGATTATCGATACTTGTCTAAACCTTCAGTCCACTCCTCAGCCGTCAGTGACCCAGTGCATGGAGGTAATCAGGCTGATGGTGACGGCAATGGACATCATGCAAGTTTGTTCGGTTCCACCTCAGACCTCTGCAGCTATGCATGCTCAGGTAATGGAACAGAGATTATGCAGACTTGTTTCCTCGACTAGAGCAGGAGACGAGGGACTCACTTCGATGGTGGTTGTCTCTGAATCATCTCTCCCAGGGAACCTGTTTCCGCAGACCGTCCTAGGTGATTGTGACTAGACGCCAGCCTTCTAGGGTGGGGAGCCAGTCTGGGGTTCCCTAAAGACTCAGGGAGTTTGGACTCAGTCAGAGTCTGTTCTTCCTATAAACATTTTGGAACTGAGAGTGATCTCCAATGCTCTTCTGGCCTGGCCTCAGTTAGCCTAGGACCAGTTTATCAGGTTCCAGTCGGACAACATAACTCAGTGGCTTACATCAATCATCAGGGAGGAACAAGGAGTTCCTTAGCGATGACCGAGGTAGGTAGCCAAGATAATTCAGTGGGCGGAAGCCCATTCTTGCTATTTGTCGGCGATCTACATCCCAGGGGTGGACAACTGGGAGGCGGACTTTCTGAGCAGGCAGACTTTTCATCAAGGGGAGTGGGAACTCCATCTGGAAGTGTTCTCCAGCCTGATTCTAAAATGGGGTCGGTCAGTGCCTGAGATACGGGTCGAGATCCAGGGACCCCCAGGCGGAACTGATACCTGCTCTGGCGGTTCCTTGGACCTTCAGTCTAGCATACCTTTTCCTCCGTTTGCGCTTCTTCCTCGGGTCATTGCTCGAATCAAACTGGAGAGGGCGTCAGTGATTGTTTTTATTGCTCCGGCTTGACCTCGCAGGAGTTAGTATGCAGATCTGGTGGACATGTCATCTCTGCCACCTTGGAGACTTCTGTTGAGGAAGGAACTTCTGATTCAAGGGCCCTTCTTTCATCCAAATCTAGTTTCTCTGATGTTGACTGCTTGGAGATTGAACGCTTGATTCTGTCCAAGTGGATATTTTCTGACTCGGTCATAGAGACCATGATTCAGGCTCATAAGCCTGTAACTAGGAAGATTACCATAAGATATGGCATAAATATCTTTATTGGTGTGAATCCAAGGGCTTCTCATGGGGTAGAGTTAGGCTTTCTAGAACTTTGTCTTTTCTCCAAGAGGGTTTGGAGAAGGGCTTATCGATGAGTTCCCTAAAGGGTCAAATGTTGGCATTATCAATTTTATTGCAGCCTACGGCCACTCCACCCTGAATGCCCCCGTTCTCATCTGATCTCGGAAGCTAAGCAGGGTCGGGCCTAGTTAGTACTTGGGCAAACGTCTGGCGGATACCCAAGATGTACAATCATTTTGTCAGGCCTTAGTCAGAGTCAGGCCTGTGTTCAAAACAGTTACTCCTTCATGGAGTTTTAATTTAGTTTTCAAAGTTCTTCAGGGGGCTCCGTTTGAGCACATGCATTCCTTAGATATTAAGTTATTATCTTGGAAAGTTTTGTTTCTTGTTGCATTTTCTTACGCTCAGAGTGTCAGAGCTCTCGACATTACAGTTCGAGTTTTCCTACCTTATTTTCCATTCAGATAAGGTAGTTTTTACGTACTAAATTAGGACTTCTTCCTAATGTAGTTTGTGATCATTAATCAGGAGATTGTTGTTCTTTCTTTGTGTCCTAATCCTCCTTCTGCACAATTTGGACTTGGTCCGTGCTTTTAAAAGTTTTTCCTGCTGGGGGGAAAGGTTCATCAAGCAGTGGTGCCTTCAGTTTAGGTTCCCTGTCTTGTCCCTCCCGTATCATCTGTGTACTCTAGCTTGGGTATTGAATCCCATTTGTAATTAAGATGATCCGTGGACTCATCGTGTCTTAAAGAAAATGTATGCTTTCCTGATAAATTTATTTCTTTTTTGACACGATGAGTCCACGGCCCGCCCTGTTTCTTTTAGACAGGTTGTGGGTTATTGTAAACTTTAGACACCTCTGCACCTTGGTTTTTCCTTTCTCTACCTAACTTCGGTCGAATGACTGGAGTGGGAGGGAAGGGAGGAGCCATTTAACAGCTTTGCTGTGGTGCTCTTTGCCGCCTCCTGCTGACCAGGAGGTGAATATCCCATTAGTAATTAAGATGATCCGTGGACTCATTGTGTCAAAAAAGAAATACATTTATCAGGTAAGCATACATTTTCTTTTCTTTGCTAGACATTCACTATTTACCCCAGTGTCCAACTAGCTGAATGCATAGGAGAGTGTGTGAGGTTGTCACATAGTGTCTATACTAGCTGAGTACATAGGAGAGTGTGTGAGGCTGTCACATAGTGTCTATACTAGCTGAGTACATAGAGTGTGAGGTTGTCACATAGTGTCTATACTAGCTGAGTACATAGGAGAGTGTGAGGTTGTCACATAGTGTCTATACTAGCTGAGTACATAGAGTGTGAGGTTGTCACATAGTGTCTATACTAGCTGAGTACATAGG